>NC_056743.1:465321464-465376464 GCF_019279795.1 Protopterus annectens | reverse complement strand
CGAAGTTCATTTTGTCGAAAATGGAATATAGCTCCTGCCCCACTGCAGTGCAACCCTGGAGTGAGAATATTAAATAAGGGGGGGTGTGGGGAGCACAGCCCCCCACAATGGGGTGTGTGGGGTATGTAGCCATCCACATTATGCCAATAGCTTTTACTAATAAGATATATATATATATATATATATATATATATATATATATATATATATATATATATATATATATATGTCAATGCATTTCTAATGGATATACCTTCTTATAATAGCAAATACGTTAACATTATGTGGGGGGCTACACCTCACACCACCCATTGTGCGGGGCTGTGCCCCCCACCCCCCTCCCTTATTTAATATTCTCACTCCAGGGTTGCACTGCAGTGGGGTAGGGGCTATATTCCATTTTCGGCCAAATGAACTTCGAGCAAGTGAGCTTTCAGTCAAGTGAGCTTTCAGTGAAGTGCAATGCCTGGTATAATTTTCGACTAAGTGCAATTCGACCAAATGTATGGAATCCATATATATGTATGTATGTATATGTATATGTATATCTATATATATATATATATATATATATATATATATATATATATATATATATATATATATATATTGACACACTGAAGATGCGAGAGGGTGAAACCGGTCTGTGTTTCCTGTTCCCAGCTGGTGATTGCTGAGTAAGAGGCCTGACTCAGAGAGCAGCACTGCTTTCTGCTGTCTATTGTCACTGTTTGAACACATTTTTTGTGGAAATATTTTATTTTGGAATAAAATGAAAATGGATTATTGTGGAGTTTTGTGGCACATTGTGGGTTTATGCTGAATTAAGCATTTTTTATGGCATTGAGTTTATAGTGCTGGATTACATTTGCACTGTTTTCTGGGACGTGCACTATAACTGTTGGAAGTATGTGTGTGTATATGTGTGTATATATATATATATATATATATATATATATATATATATATATATATATATATACATACATATACATATACATACACACACACACACACACACATATATATATATATATATATAAACTGTATGTATGTACATATACGTATACTATCTATTTATGATCAAATAACGTAAACTTTGACATTCCCAGCGTTGACCAGAAAACATCAATATTGCAAAGACTGACAAACTGCTATGCATGAACCCAGGAAACAGCATCAGTGCATGCAAAAATAAAACATAAATAAACAAAAAAAATAACATTGTTGTAAAGGACCAGGCCTCCCATCCACAACCTGATAATTCTATATAATAAATCACACACTGTCAGTGAAAGGCCATATTCGCCTATCCTGAATATTGCCTAGTCTCACACACCTCTGAACTATCTGCTTAGCAGACTGAATTTTGTTGACTAAACATGTCACCCAACAACAGTGTCATCAATATTCAGCATTTCCCTATAGATGTAGATATATTATATTAATTCAAAAGATAAATGACTCTTAATGTTAAATGTCCAAACAGTGAAAGTGAGGTACATCTTACTGACTTTTTTTGCTGTGTTTTTGTTTTTTTTTGGGGGGGGGGGGTTCAGGTGATTGCCCTTTTCCCAAGGCTTTGCTTTCTCAGTGCTGATATAAATAATTTTCAGGAGGGGTATGACGTTGGTGGACTGCCCCTAAAAAAAAAAAAAAAAAAAGAATTTTCTTTTTTTTTGAGGTGTCAGGGTTCAGTATTTTATAATTTTATATCTCGATCCCCTAAACTTTATATTTTGAATGTGTTCTATATATATATATATATATATATATATGTATATATATATATATATATATATATATATATATATATATATATACATATATATATATATATATATATATATATGTATGTATATATATATATATATATATATATATATATATATCTTTTTATTTTATTTTACATTTGTTTACTGGGAAAGTCCGACTGGATATGGGTCCCTTTTCAGTTGAGGCCTGGGGAGAAAACCTCCTAATACAGGTGAAAATGATACATCTGTCAATTTTGTTTGCATCAGTAATTTTAAAATACATGGTAACAGTACACAGTAGCTTGATATTCATAAACAATGCAGGAGCTAGATAGTCATTAATAATGTAACAAATGCAGTTAGATACAATTACATGAGGTAGAAAAATTCTGACTTGAAACCATTTATGCATGTGTTCTAATTTTGCTAGAAATATATATATATATATATATATATATATATATATATATATATATATGTATGTATATACACACATATATATATATATATATATATATATATATATATATATATATATATACACACATATGTTGTTATAGTCATTTTCTCTCACTTCCCTTAATTATAAATGACTGAGCAAATTTGATTGAAAACACATTTGACTGAAAACTCATTCTGCTGAATCATATTTGACTGAAAAACTTTATTGCACTTCGGTATCCTTTTTGTATGCAGTTATGCTTCTGTAGCCTATTCCCAGAACCATTGTACCCGGAATCAGCAAAAGCTGTCAGCTGTTAATCTTCCATGAGAAAGACTTATTAAAGTTTAAACTCAGCAAGACTATGACTCTCAAGAAAACATTTGTTCTAACTTAATTTTTAGTCTTTTTGTTCAAGTCAGCAACTGCATCCTGGATATAAATGCCATAGTTTATTCTTTCATTGACAAGCTCATCTCCATAAACTACTGATGAAGCCCAAATTAGCATTAATCCAAGAAAACTGCATCCATGCAGTCTGCACTGCCCAATTGTACTGGTAATCTACTGGCAAAGCACCATTCACCTAAGTATCACCTTCTCCACTGATCCTATTGCATCTGTATACGACTCAGTGACTGCCCTAGTAATTCATTCATCTTGTTAGAAATTTGCAACATTATACTTACTCAGGAACTGGGACCATATTATGAGATCCAGCCTGTTCTGTCTAGTCATCATCATCATACTTGTTGATACTTTTGGCCTGTCTAGTCATCATCATCATACTTGGTGATACCCTATCTTGTCTAGTCATCATCATACTTGGTGATACTTCTGTCAAGCATTCTTCGACAGGTCAGATACCAGTATTAAAACTACATTATCTAATGACTTCACTCTGCAGGCAAAAGTCCAGATACTGACATGATACCTCTAACTCCAAAGTTTTCTTTCTAAAACCTCCACCACCTTCATGGACACTACTTATGGTCTGGCCTTAGAAAATGTAAGTGTTTGCAACAGAATGTCAAGTTTTAAATCCAAAAATGTAAAACTTTGCACAGTTACCTCCAATTAATCTTATTCCAGGGAGGATACCAGGCTTTTACAAAGGTCCAGAAAGGCTTTGATCCTACCACTGCTACTGCTTTACTTTCTCCAACCAGTAATACATTGTTTAAGCAATGAACTGCTCTTTAGAGTTGCACACTAGTCACCCAAACCTGCTGTAGGGCTATGCCAGATGTCTTAGATATCACCATTGCATAGTTCATGTGTATCAACTAATCACAAAGAACTTTCCACACAAATTCATGCCTTGCAAGTGCTAGTCATAATTCTTTTTTGATCAAAATGTGGAATGGTTCTATATTTAACTTTACTGATCTGGCATGGACCTGATCAACTTGATTTGACTACATTATCAGGTAATGCAACTGTACCTCTTCTTTTTTGATTCTGCCATTCTCACATAACCTTTTTGAGAACGTCTTGTGAGAGTTACTCAAAATTCCCAGGGCTTTCTCTTGAGGAACACACCTTGGGGGATGCTTTATATAAAAAGAGTTGGGATGTTAAGTGGACCAGTAACCTACCCACCTTAACTTCCTTATCCTATAGCTAAAGTGTAATATCCTTTGTCCATAACCTACTGCAAAGTTAGAGGTTTCAGCCTTCTACTCTTTCTGTTAAATCCTGCATATAATATTCACTCAAGAAGTACTGAGTTTCCCAATTTTATAGGGCGCAGACCTCAGTAAATTTGGGCTGTCCCAAAGGCTAACATAGAACCCAACATTCCCTCCATCAGAAAGAAAAAACTGATGCCAGGAGTCTCCAACTTGGTCACTGGATGTCTGCCTCCACAATTAAAGCACACATTTCCAAAATGCCAGTCCTACTAATTGTACCTACTTCTATTAAAAGCCCAGCATGCTTATTCACCTCTGGTGAATTCCTCTGATCCTGTTCCTGGTTACAACTTATCTACCATCACTTTTACTCATTTTGTCATGGATGTCCCACCACTACCACCAATAATGTGATGGGTGATTCCCACCACTTCTGACCAGTGATTAACTGGGACATGTGAGGCACAGGGACTTTGGCCCTTGGGTGTACTCCATGGTCCAATTAGGTTTGATAGCTACCAAAGGGATGATCTTTTGAATCAAACTACTTGCACATGAAAGATTAAGGCACAGAAACATGCACATATATCTCATTCAGTAATCAGTTAACCAAATGTATCCTAGCTCCATGATCATAAATGGAATATGCACTTATGCCCTGATATGAGCTTCCAACATTCTCAAGCCAGCTAGGACTACACACCGACCACTTGCAGAGATGAGTCTCTGGCTTAGTTGACCAGGCACATTTCTTTCCCCTCTTTATGTGAAACACAATATCTTCCATTGCCCCTTATCCATGATCACACATTTGTAAATAAATTATTACACACACACACACACACACACACACACACACACACACACGCGCGCGCGGAAAAATAAATAAATAAATAAAAAATCAAAGGAGGACTTGTAGATTTCTTTAATTTACCATGGCATTACATTAGTAGATCCTTTCCCAGACAGAGAAACAATAAGAAAAGGATTAACTACATGTAAATAGTATATACCCTGTTCACTTTTCATATATTGATGGCTACTTCCTTCTACATTTCTGGCAAACTGACTCAAGTATATTGGGTTTGCATGTTTGTTACCCTTGGTTTTCCTACCTCCAGCCCTTGTGCAGCTTAATTATATGTAAGGAGTTAAGTACTTCCTGCAGAACTACAAACAACTACACTAACATTTCAGATGAATGTTTCATTAATTTGTATTTATTTTATTTTATTTGACATTTGTTAACTGGGTTGGTCCTGCTGGGCCAGGAGCCCGTTTTAAGTGGAGACTCGAGGAGAAAAGCTCTATTTACAAAACTATTTAGGATAACATAGGTAACAAAAAATAGAAAGTAGCATAACCAAGCATAACTCCAAAACATATTAATGCAAATATGGATCAAACATATTTTGATTACTGTAAGAGGATTGTCTCAAAGAAATGAGTATATTAACCCCTTTTTATATATATATATATATATATATATATATATATATATATATATATATATATATATACAAGTGATCAGATTTATCTTTTCATTCACAGAGAGAGAATAACAAAAGGTCACACATTTTCACAATGTAGGAAACATACATATATTGCAGATTACATGCAGATGGCAAAGGTGCCAACTTTCTGAACCAAGAAAAGAAAAACAAACATCACATTTAATCAGAGTTGCTATCCTGGCACAACATAAGTACCTACATTCCTGGGTTCCCATTTCATTGGAGCATCCTTTGGCTTAAACGTGCAAAAAAGTTGTTTGTTTGTACCTTAGCAATAATAATCTACCCCTTACAATTTCTGCCTCTTAGTAAAAAGTGTGTTTTGTGGGTTTTTTCCCAGCATTAACTGAACAAACCTCCCAAAACAATTATTATAGGATTTTTCCCAGTATGTGACTTATATTTGCCCATTGCCATAAAGGTTGCTGTAAGGTTCATGGACATGATATGGGGAGATATATATGTTTCTTTTATCTTCTGTACACATTCATTGTTAATCAGGTAAAAAAATGTTCAGATATTTATCTGTAAAGATCTATTAAATTGACAGCTTGGGTATATGTGCTAGAGTCTGCTGATCTTAGAACTTGCTGAATTGGACAATCCTGAACCATCAAAGGTAGTATGGAAACACCAGCAACCTCAGCATCCTATGCTTCCCCAGTCAGGCCATGAAAGACAGATGGCATTTGGCTACCTTGGGCTGTCGAGTGATAATCCTTACCTTGAACAGTAAATATGAGCTTTTGATGACTGTGTTTAATGATTACAAAAACACTATATAATAATACAGACACTGACCTCATTCTGCAGCATACTTTCATTATGAAGACATAACAAATCATTACTTGCATCTCTTGCAGAATTCCTCTGCAATTCCCATTCTGTACATCTTGGAAGTCACTCTAGTCTAGATGCATGTCTAGCCCTGTGTTGACTCTCTACTTCTGTCATCCTCCTGGACTACCATCAAGTCCAGTACTGATGTCTCAACGTATTTCCTCCAAGAGAGCAATCAGCTGCACTGCTATAGCTTTCCACAATTCTTTGTGATCATTTGCTGATGCCATCCTACAAAAAATGCAATCAAATTAGTATACTATCACTGACTAAGTATTCTATGTGCACTACTTCACAATGTAAACTCTCACTTGTCCACATCAAACACCTTTCCTATGCCTTCAGACTAACACCAATTATTTATTTGTAGATGAAAAAGGGGAAAGGAGGAAGAAAATGGATGAGATGAGGAAGGACAGGAATAAAAAGTACCACCATTACCCCATTTATTTTTTTATAGACTCATGCCTAACCAAGACTGCCAGTGTGTCATATACTCTGATATTTTCTGCACTTCCCAACGTACTACCACGCTAAAGTGTTAGCCACTAACTCCACCTCATATCCTACCCATAAACCTGTACAGTGGAAAATCTGGAATGCAGCACCAAAGAAATCTTTGCTCAAAGTCAACCAGTAGGCAAATGGAAGCTAAGGGAGAAGGGACTCGGAACTTGGACCACTCGGAATAGTTTAACAGTGAACAGCCTTAATCATCAGCCCTATCTGCCTGACTGCTTTACCTTTAAACTGCTGAAGTTGCTAACTCCCTATCTACTATTCATGCTAGCTTTAGCCCATTGCTGCTAAGTGTGTGTTGCTATTTTTTATTATCCTATCATTATATACAATGTACAGATTATCTGCATGTGTAATATAAACTTTGTCTTCTACCTTGTGCTTCTGTTGATTTTTCACTGTATAATGTCCAAATATTTTAATCATTATTTATTTATTAATGCCTTATCCTTTTATATATGTACATATTACCTCATCTAAATAAAGTACAATCATGCATACCTATTGACCCAAAAAATAAAAATACCCCCAAAAAAACTACTTTTATTTAGCTTGCTCCAGATGAAGGATACAATGCAAGTCCCTTAAAAGCTCATAATCTTAATCAACTTTTGTAAACTGCAAGGAAACATGCTTTAAAATATTTCTAAACATTTCTTATCTTTATTTTTTCCACACTGTTAAATCCCAGTTGCAAACATGCCTCCAGTGGTGAAAGGAAACCACGGCCATTTAACATTTGTAGCATCGGCTAAAAGCAAGCATCTGCCACATTGACAACACCCACAGTCTCCTGATCTTCCAGAAACACATGTGATAATGTTACCTACTAATCCACTACCTAAACAGCTAACAACATTATATCATGGCACTCAAAAAGGTGCTACCAGCAAGGAGGCCTGCATCCTTCACAGATAGCTTAAATTATGTCTTAACCTTAGATATTGAGAGAGATTTTACAACTCCCAAAATCTTAAAATCTTTTTATTTTATTTATTTATTTATTTTGCTGTCATCATTATTGCTAAATTAGCCATCTTTGAGTGAAACATGGAAGCTTATAACAAAGCTAACAGGCCTGAAACTCAGTATCAGTGCAACAATACAAATAGTTATATGTGCAAGAAAGCTCTGACAGTATGCGTATCATTAAATTAACATAGGTTTGTATGTGTGTAGTGCTTTAAATATCTTTATTTGTATTTATTTGTTTATTATTATTTTGAGAAAATAGAGCTTATTCTAGTTCTGCTCTATTCCACGGTACCTGATTTACCCACATATTCCATCAGCTTCTACTGAGTTTATAGCATTGTTGTCAGGATGATGCCTATTAACTATGTGTGCTGATGCTTCCACAGGTATGTCATCTGGACCAACAGCCTTTCCATTCTTCATCCTTTTCATAGCTATCCTTACTTCCTCCTTGCTAATCTATTGTACTTCATGATTCACTATCCCCACATCATCCAACCTTCTCTCCCTCTCATTCTCTTCATTCATCAACTCCTCAAAGTACTCTTTTCATCTCCTCAACACACTCTCCTTGCTTATGAGTATGTTTCCCTCATTATCCTTTATCACCTTTACCTGCTGCACATCTTTTCTAGCTCGGTCCCTCTGTCTAACCAATTGGTGCAGGTCCTTTTCTCCCTCCTTAGTGTCCAACCTTTCATACAACTCTTCATACGCCTTATCCTTAGCCTTCGCCACCTCTCTCTTTGCCATGCACCTCATCTCCTTGTACTCCTGTCTACGTTCTTCATGTCTCTGACAATCCCACTTCTTCTTTGCCACCCTCTTTCTCTGTATACTCTCCAGCACTTCCTCATTCCAACACCATGTCTCCTTGTTGTCCTTCCTCTGTCCAGATGTCATACCAAGCACCTTTCTAGCCTTCTCCCTTACTAACTCTGTTGTAGTTACTCAGCTATTTGGTAACTCTTCACTGCCACCCAGTGCCTGTCTTAACTCATCCCTGATCTCCACCTCACAATTACCCTTTTTCAATTTCCACCATTTGATCCTTGGTTCTGCCCTCACACTCCTCCTCCTCTTCTTGATCACCAACGTCATCCTACAAACTACCATCCTATGCTGCCTAACTACTCTTTCCCCAGTCACCACTTTAGAGTCTCCAATCTCCTTCAAACTGGCCCTCTTACATAAGATATAATCCACCTGTCTGGATCTTCCTCCACTCTTGTATGTCACCCTATGCTCCTCCCTCTTGTTAAAAATACATATTCACAACAGCCATGTCCATCCTTTCCACAAAATCCACTACCATCTGACCTTCTGAATTCCTTTGTTTAACACCATACCTACCCATCACTTCCTCATCCCGTCTGTTCCCTTCACCAACATGCTCATTGAAATCTACTCCAATCATCACTCACTCACCCTTAAGTACAGTCATCACTACTTCATACAACTCACTCCAAAATTTTTCTTTCTCATCCATCGCACACCCAACTTGTGGAGCATATGCACTAACAACATTCATCATTACAACATCAATTTCCATCTTCATAAACATCACTCTATCTGACACTCTTTTCACCTCCAAAATACTCTTAGCATACTGTTCTTTCAGGGAAACTCCTACGCCATTTCTCCTCCTATCCACACCATGATAAAACGATTTGAACCCACTTCCGATACACCTAGCCTTACTCCCCTTCCATCTGGTCTGTTGCACACACAATATACCAACCTTCCTTCTGTTCATCATATCGGCAAGCTCACTCCCTATACCAATCATACTGCCAACATTCAAAGTTCTGACCCTCACTACCACAGTCCTAGCCTTTCTCCTCTCTTCCTGCCTTCGGCCATGCCTTCCACCTCTTCTCCTCCTTCGACCAACAGTAGCCCAATTTCCGCCAACACCCTGTTGGCTAACAGTACTGGTGGCAGTCGTTGTTAACCTAGGCCTTGACCGATCTGGTATTTAACTATTTACTGGTGTCCGCATGAATTATTTGGCAAAGTTTTATGCCGGATGCCGTTCCTGATGCAACCCTCCCCATTTATCTGGGCTTGGGATTGGCACAAAGAAATGCACTGGCTTGTGCATCCCCATTGGCTATGTATTCTCTCAATTTACTTTTTTAAATGTGTTGAAAATGTTCTTTGTTAATTAAATTAAAAGACTCTGTCTTGACTGAAATACTGCTCAAGGAAAAATATGAAGCAATGGACTGTCAGAATCATTGTGCCATATCTGAACTTCATATGTTGTTTTAATTGAATAGCTGTAGCAAGCAAAACATACATAAGTATAAATGATCTGCATGACTTAGCCACCAAAAAACATAACTGATGAATATTAGTGAGTATATGCACATATTATTTAATAAATATTAATGAGGAGGAAGATGGCTATCTTGCATTATGAACAGTAAATAAAAAATGCTGCCATTTTGTTCTACACAAGTCATGTCATATATCCTTTAAAAACATAAAACAAGTTCTTGAATTTTGTCAGTCATTGAAATGGCTATGGAATTTTGTTTTATTAATTTGGATGATACTGTTTAAGGTCCAAAAATAAAAGCATCTGCGGGCAACTCGATTTCATAATGTGCAACGGATTGCTGGATTATAGTATTCATTCCATCATGCAAAGTAAAGTATTGTATAGCAACATAAGGGATTCCAATGTATTGAAAAGATATGCAGAATTTTAGACACAGTTTTATGCAACCACATGGTGGTCTGGAATGGATGACCTCATTGTATTGCACAATTCAAAGCAGAATCATGATTTATGTGTTTTCTTTCAGGAAAATAACATGGATTGTTTCTCCACTACTCTGCTTCAATCACATACATAATGTGTTCTCAAACAGCCACCTGGGGAAGCAACTGGCAGTTAGCTGAAGAGATTTCAGTGTTATTGCAGCCGATACTGAAGTTTACTTAGCGGCAGTAGCACTAGAAGTGTTTTACTGAGTGATACAGTATTGCATAAGTCATGCTGAGCAGAGCATCTGGAGGTTGCATTTATTCAGTTGCCGAAATTACATAGACCAATTCATTACAATACTCATTTAATTACACAACTGAAAAAAAATATGTGGCAACATAAAAGTGAACCACATATTCTACAAAGACTGGCAAAATATTAGATGTATTTTTAAGTACCATGCAGTGCGTCACTTTCTTTGATACATGCTGCTTAAAACACTGAGTATGTGTTATTCAAGGTATTGCACCATAACTACAATAGTATTAATCAGCACAGCAATTAGATTCAAAAACAGTGATGTACTTGTAACTGCTCCAGTTTCTTTCTCACATTCTCTTTCATTTCAACTCCAATGGTGGACACAACATTAAAAATCAAATTATTCCTTTCTTGACTAAAGACTGAGCCCTTACTGCAGTACAGTAAAGTAAATGTCTTCATTCTCAGACTTAATAGTATATGAAAATGGGAAGTACTGATATGTGAAGCCACTGGCACTAATATAACCAAGTAATAGCTATGTTCTCATCCATTTCAGCACCCACAGCAGGCATTTTAAAAATCAAATATATCTATCATTTAGAAAGAGCTGAATCCTTCCTGAACTAGAGCAAAATGAGCATCCTTTCCTGTACAATGTACAGTAGATCACATTATTACAACAATCTTTCAGCTAGACAACTAGTCAATCATGCTGTGGTATAAAAGTAAACCCAGCGTGCTTCACAAATCTGCAACTTACTGTATTTGTACTTATGTACTGTTTCCAGACTTTCACATTTTGTCACAAAACTTCATAGCTTAACAGACAATGCAGTGATACAAAACTCAGGGACATCTGAGAGGTACGACTGTAGTACAAAACCGGTGTTGGAGAAATACAATATTTATTCAACAAAAGTAGCAGAAGTGCTTTAAGTAGCTAATATCCTGTCTTCCATATGTCTACATTTAGAAGGCATTGATAACTTTTGGAGGGAAAGCAAGTATAACATTTCCTAGTTTGCAGCAAAATTGATATTAGATTTTATTTTAATTTCTGGATATTTATGATGTGAATGTTTGTTCTCCCAAACATTCAGTGAGCTGGCTTCCTTCTTTAAATTCATCAATACAACAAGAGGCATTTAGTTTAGATGCAGAGGAGAGTAAATAAGTAAACACGTCCTGGTTGTTCAGTGTTTAGGCATGTTAGCTAAGGATTTGCACTGCCTGAATTAGCATTGTATTAACAAATATATATATATATATATATATATATATATATATATATATATTTACACGCACACACACACACACATATATATATATATATATATATATATATATATACTCACACACACACACACACACACACACACACACACACACACACACACACACACACACACACACACACACACACACAAACAGTGTCATTCATGGTGTCTCTTTAAATGCAGTACAATTACCTATTTTCTTATTTTCTTACAATTTACAATCTGTAGGGAATCACATGTTGTAATGCATCAGCATCAGTCAGACATTTCTATAATTTCATTTTGAAATAAATGCTTACTAGAATGCTTTTATTCTGAACCTATTACCCTATGATAACAATATTTTACTGGGAGTTAAATAGTAGTTCATGATTAAAAAAAACAGTAGGATCCAAAGCTTAACAGCTATTCTGTAAAGTCGACATCTCTGACACCTAACTTGCCAATTAATTTGCAATGGATCATAATAACTGTATATATTTGCCTACTCAAAATTTAGCTCTTTTGTTAGTGTAGATAATTGAAATAATTGCAACAATATATACCATCTATGCATTTTGTAAGCTGTGGTCACTATTCATTATTGACGAGTCTCAATTGTTATGTGAGTATATGGGATGATGCTTTCAGAACGTCCATTATTCCTTTTTCTTAACACATAAGGCCATTCTTTGTTCATTTAACTAGTTCATATTATCTCAATATATTTTACTACCTCTTTATTGTTTTACTGGGTAACACACACACACACACACACACACACACACACACACACACACACACACACACACACACACACACACACACACACACACACACATATATTCATTGAGGTCTTCTTCTATTTCCCAAATTCCCACTTAATCGTACCACAAAATGATGTTGCCAAAAACTTAGTGTAACATATACCTGGATTGCTATAATTTACCACCATGAAACTACTCACTTGGCCACCATGGGGAACTTTGCCCTTTTCTCCACTATAGTGCAATCTCAGAGTTAGCATATTTACTTGGGGAGTGTGGAGGCAATGCCCCTCAGCGATTGATTTGTTTCGGTTTCTTTGGTGGTCATGCGGTTACTTTCCCATAGTTAAATTACACTGATTTGGGTGTTTGTTAAAGTAAATTAAGGCCATTCTTTGTTCATTTAACTAGTTCATATTATCTCAATATATTTTACTACCTCTTTATTGTTTTACTGGGTAACACATACACACACACACACACACACACACACACACACACACACACACACACACACACACATATATATTCATTGAGGTCTTCTTCTATTTCCCAAATTCCCACTTAATCGTACCACAAAATGATGTTGCCAAAAACTTAGTGTAACATATACCTGGATTGCTATAATTTACCACCATGAAACTACTCACTTGGCCACCATGGGGAACTTTGCCCTTTTCTCCACTATAGTGCAATCTCAGAGTTAGCATATTTACTTGGGGAGTGTGGAGGCAATGCCCCTCACTTGGGTGGGATTGATTTGTTTCGGTTTCTTTGGTGGTCATGCGGTTACTTTCCCATAGTTAAATTACACTGATTTGGGTGTTTGTTAAAGTAAATTTTCATCAACAATGTTTAGTTATGTCATTCAACTAAGTGGGATTTTGTTAAATAAAAGATAGAACTTCTTGGGGGGGGGGGTTACATGGATAACAGTGTCTTTCTTCATTTTCCATCTTCTCCAATGCATCAAATGAAAGTACTTCCATAATTTCTGGATTAGAAAATATATATTTTTTTCAAAATGAATTTAAAAGCAAATTAAAGCAAATGTGTGTGTACATATTTGTTAAGAATAATAAATTTATTAAATGACATCACAATCAGTGTCCATCTGTTTTTAATTCTGGGTATTGTCACAATGGTGCAACTAACTTCCAGAGAGAATGCTATGGAAGCTGCCTTAAAAACTTTCTAGATTTCAAAGATCAGGATATGGAATACCATCTCTTTGAGGGAACAAGAAGCAACATCTTCTACCTAGCTAAGGCTTAGTCCAATGTGCTGCCTTGGATCATAGCTGGGAATCCGTCCCTAATTCTGCCACTGTTTAAATTGTCTTACTAGTTTCTCAATTTATAGTAACATTTTAGTGTTAGGGCTTTAATTTCTGAAATATCATCCAATATATTATTAAAAAGTGCAGCCATAAGCATATTTTTCAGTTATACTAGCTGAGTGATCCATTATTCTTTATAGCTCAGACGTGAAATTCTCGTGTACTTACCTTATGTATAATGGTGGATTATACTATTATGGTGCTTGCAACAAAGGTCTCAATTTTTTTATTTTTAGAAATAGCCTTAGAAAATGTAATGCAGCATCTCAAGGAGTTAACTCCTTGATTGACAATTTTTTTTAATGGCATGACATCACAAATTTAGAGTTTCTGGGACAAGCACAATTTAGTGCTGTCAAACGCTCTAAAAATATTCTTATCTAGACTCAGTAATTCTCTGCCTTGTTATGCATACACATTCACACTCACACACAAATATATGTCGAATGTCCAAATTTTGAAAGCTGGAAACATGTTACAGGCTTTTTCCTGTGTTTTTGATGTTTGGGGGGTTGGGAGTTTGTTCTTTCCCCAAGACTGTGTGTTCTCTGATTTGGTATATAATTTACAAGGGTGTAGGGCTTACCCTCTTAGATCCCCCCCCCTGAAGTCCATATGTTTTGTGCCGATGCTTTAAACCACTGATGTTTTGGATTATTCCATATATATGTATCAAACCAAGACCTTTTGTCCATGTGTAAGAAGAATATTTTAACAAGGAATAAAAATCCTTATTCAGGGCTGTTCGGCCTAAATAAGGATGAAGGTTAACATGTCTGATGTACAGTGTAAATGACCCTTTCCTCTTGGAGGCACAGTTAGAAATTCTTAAAGTTTGACTTTTATGCCAAACATTAAAGCACCCCAACTGATTTGAATTATATTTACATGATAATAGGCATTTTTATAAATGTGATTAATAACTGACATTATCTATGGTGTTTCCTAACAGTAATTCATCCTAAGAAGCCTGTTACATAAGGAAATAATCAGAGCATTTACTGACCCTCGGCTAATACAGGATACTTGTATATACCTGCCATTGAGACTATAGAAAATAGTTCCTTTTCCCTTACAAATGGCATGAAAAAGTTCCATATGAAGTCCTTTGTTATTTATATTTCATTGAGATATTTGGCTATCATGACTATAGCTACCAGAGAATAAAAAAGATTATACTCTATCATTACCTCTTTTTCGGTTATAAATTGGTCTACTGCTTTGCCCTTTATAGTGTCCCTCATTGATGAATTAATAAAAACCATTTAGCAATTGCTTTGTTTATGCTTTTTTCATATATGTTTCAAAATGTGGTTCTACAGCTGGAAGACTTGAGTTTGGGGGTTAGGCTTAAGAATCAAGCACATAAGGTCTTTCCTGTAATTATAAATAATTACTCAAGCAATATCAGGGTGTTAATTTTTTAAGCACTTACATGAGTGCATGGATCGTGCAATCCCTAACAGAACCAAGATGCTATTCTTCAAAAAAAGGAAGCCAATCTGGTGGTCCCCCTGCCATAAACAAACTCTAAAACAGAAGAAAAAGAGTAAAATCGCATGATTAGAGGAACTCCCTGATCAGCCTCAGTAAGAAGCTGAAATCCCTCATAAAATCCTCCAAAGCTAGTTACGAAAATAAAATCAACACTGATTCTAAAGACAACCACAAAGCATTCTATAGCTATGTCAAGACTCTCAATGGCAACACTCAGATCTTCTCTGAGTTACAGCATAATGGCACTAAATATACAGAAACAACTGATATTGCCAGCATCCTGGCAGATAGGTTCAGTGCTAACTTTACCCCCTTCTCACCCCCTAAAGGGTCCATCTCTATACCGGAAGAATGCAAAAATCCTGTAATCACAGCTGCACAGGTAAAAAACACACTCTCCAAAGCCAAGAACACAGCATCCATGGAACCTGACAACATCCCAAGCTGCATTCTACATGAACTACAGAATGAACTGGCATCCCACCTAAGTACCATGTTCAGTCATAGTCTTACCTCAGGCTTTGTTCCCACTGAATGGCGCACAGTGACAGTTATCCCACTCCAAAAAGAGGGAGCCACCACTGACCCCGGGAACTCAAGCCCCATTAGCCTGAAGAGCCTGGTCTGCAAGGCTATGGAACATATCATCATGGAACTTCTAAACAATGACATTGGTAATCTCCGAACTCTACACCCCACCTAGTTCGGGTTTGTAAAAGACAGATCATGTCTCCTAAACCTGATAGGCATCTTTGAAGCTGTCACCAAAGCAATAGATGAAGGTAAGGTGGTTCACACAGCCTATCTAGATCTCGCCAAAGGTTTCGACACCATCCCGCACTCTGAAATTATAGATAAACTCACTAAACTAGGTATAAATCCCCATGTCACAAGATGGGTTGCCAACTGGCTCACTGACAGAACCCACACTGTGAAAGTAGTAGACTCCAAGTCTGACTTTAGACCAGTGACAAGTGGAGTACCAGAGGGTTCAGTCTTGGTATTTACTTCTCTGAAGTACAGGCTAACACAGAAGGTCTTTTGCTAATGAAGTTCGCAGATGACTGTAAACTAGGAGCCATATTCAAAACTCCTAACGAAACTACATCAAGAGTACAACAGTACAAGCATGCATACATATACCTATGCATGTTTTTTTTTTTACAAAAGAGGTGCACTCATCACTGACTACATAGTTTTGTTGTCTCTGCATTAAGCAGCAATATGGCATCTGTAAGAAGACATAATTTAGTATATCTTTGTTGTGAAGCTACCATTGTGAGATGTACAGTCCACGAGTTATGGATAAACCTCAGTGAAGAGTTGTAAAAAATATAAAGTGTTATATATATTGGATTTGGCTGCAAGAGTGCAAGTATAGGATCATGTACTTATGGCATGTTAGTAAAAACAACTCTTAGAAGGTGGGCATTTAGCTCACAATCCAAGCTACACAGCTTTCTTTGTTCTCATAGCCTCAGCATTATGATGAAAGGTAAAAGGAAGCAAAGACCGGCTAATGAAATATATATATATATATATATATATATATATATATATATATATATATATATATATATAAAACAGAATAGACAAGCCTTTTTGCACCTAGGTACCTTTTAAAAAGGATGTTTAGTCTTACCTATATGTACAAAACATTTCTTGAATCATGTGACATACAATTTTAACCTAACCTACTTAGTGTTGTTTTAAAATAGGTTAGATATATAGTCATTTAATTCAGGTATCCTCCGTGCCAAAATGTTTAGAAATGGATCCTAACTAAACTGTAAATTACAAATAAACATTCTCACCAGTGAATAACGACTGTAATTGCAATCAGATTTCAGCTGTTCTTACTTAACTTAAAATCTGAATAAAAATGTCAACCATCCCATTACTGTTCTTTTCTCTTAGTTACTACTATCACTGACATATGTATTAACTCTGTGGAAATATGGTTTCCCTTTACTATCTCTTAGGCCTTGTATACTTTCTATAGTACTGTCAATTTCTCTGGCTTTATACCCACTCTGTACCAGTTCTTCTTTAGTTTCCAGAATGCTTATTTAATAGACGTTGTTCATGGTAGTCAATCTGGACTGCTGAAGATATCTATTTTTTAACCACCTGTGGAAATATGTTGCACTGATGCATACTATTATGATGCAATTTACTTTTCTTCCAGCATCCTTTTCTGAAGGTTTGGATCTGTATATTACCGTCTCAATACTTTATTATGGTGACATTTAGAAAATCAATGTGAGTGTTTGAGTTGAGATTTTTTGGTGAAAGAATCTACAGTTCCAGTAATAAGGGTTCTTCCAAACATTCCGAAACAGGTGAAGAATCCTCCCATGCATTTCAGTGTTTCTGGAGCAAGATGGATCACAGAACCCCTTTCTATATATACTGAACAACTGAAGAGAGCATTGACAAAAGCGACATCAGTCCTCAGGGATACAGAAGACTTTCTGATGACCCTCTCTGGTTATTGTCAACATAATAACAACTCCTTAGATGGAATAAGATTGGTAACAATGTATGTAAAGAGTTTATTTACAGTCATACTGAATGAGTACGGTATTGAATCAATCAGAAGGTTTCTGCTTATGATCAATGAGTATACTACAGTTGAAGTTATGCAAATATGCTCACTGTTGGGCATTATATTGGAGAACAATGTGTTCACATTTGGTAATCAATACTATATACAGAAATGGGGGGTAGCCATGGGCATCTCATGTGCCAATTCATATTCAAATATAGTGATGGCACAATAGGAGCTGGATTTTGTGTTTCACCCTAACAACAGATAAGTGCTAGAAATGGTTTGTGGATGACATCTTCCTGTTATGGGATGGTGAAGTGGATGAACTGGAACAGTTTGTGGACTTTCCCAAAACCACTATTGAATTTCTGGACTTTGAAGTCCATAACTCAACACTCACATTGATTTTCTGGATGTCACTATAATAAAGACTGGAGATGGTAATATACAGACCAAAACCTTCAGAAAAGGATGCTGGAAGAACATTACATTACATCATAATAGTATGCATCAGTGCTACATATTTCCACAGGTGGTTAAAAATAGATATCTTCGACAGTCCAGATTGACTACCATGAACAGCGTCTATGAAGGAAGAGTTGTGGAAACTAAAGAAGGACTGGTACAGAGAGGGTATAAATCCAGAGAAATTGATAGTATTATAGAAAGTATACAAGGGCTAAGAGATAGTAAAGGGAAACCATATTTCCACAGAGTTATTACATATGTCAGTGATAGTAGTAACAAAGAAAAAAAGAACAGAGCCGCATACCATTCGATGCATGTTGATGTATAGTAAGGATGCCAAGCAAATATGTGATATGATCAGGAGAAATTGGTGAATATTGACATCTGATAAATCTATACAACATGTAGTAGGAGATACACCGAGGTTCTGTTATAAAAACAGAATTTGAAACAGTTATGTGGAGATAGGCTGATAATGTACATGCCCACAGAGGCATGGCACTTTTAAATGTGGACAGTGCACAGTATGCCAGTATTTAACAGGTCAGGATTTACAGCATCCAGTTACAGGGAATGTATTCAAAACCACAGTGATTGTGAATTGCCCTTCAATGAACATTATATATGTTGCCAAGTGTATGAAATGTACATTTGTTGGCAAAACAAACTGCCCTTTCAGGGTTAGGATACAGGCACATATAAGGATATTAAACATAAAGTTCTGACTAATGCTCTGTACAAACATAGCATGAAGACAGATCATATTTTTCACTTTATGGCTCTACAGGTAATAGATCCCAGCATGAGAAGAGGGGATCTTAAACGTCTAACTGAACTTGAAGAAACTAAATGGATTGCTGACTTGAGGGCAGATAAAGCACCAGGGCTTAATGAAGTGTTACCTATGAAACCTATTCTGAGAAGGCATTAGCTTAGATGATGACACTGATTGGGCATGCCTCTCTTTTTGCCTATGTGACTAATAGAAGTGAAATTTGCACAGGAAATGTCAGTAATGTAGCTTCCATAGGAAATGATGTCAGTGATGCATTTTGAATGTTATTGGATGATTTTAGTATTTGACTGAGCATTAGATTTGTAAAGGCAGATCTGAAGAAGGCAAAAAGCTGAAAGTGCTAATCTCTTGTTTTTAGTGCCTTTACAAATGCATTGGTATTTTAATAAATACATTTTGCAGTGGTATCATTTTCTGTTTTCTTACACTTGGATTTGTTTTTCAGGAGTGATTTTGCTCGCTTACTTGGATTCATTTGTTCATTTGCTTGAATTTAAGTTTGCCTTAGCAGTTTTCCTAATATGTCAGGAAGTTGAACAACATGTTGCATTCTGTTTGTGAATAAGTTGGTAAGCCATGCTATGTGTCTCCATTTGACAGACCCTTAACCGTGTGCCGCTCTATTGTCAGTCATTGTCTTGTTATGCAAAAATTAAAATTTTGCCCATTACCATATTCATCTTCTCCTTTAACCATGAAGATAGCTGCACAGGTAGTGTTAAGTGACTAACAACAAATCCATTTTTAGTACGCTGAGCAACATTCTCACTTCTTTCAAAAATATCCTACTATGGCATACCCACATGGATAAAATATAATACCAGGAACCAAAAAGATATCCAAAACCAACATAGAGAAATTACAAAGAAACACGGAAATAAAATACTGGCTTGGGCTAGTGTTGCAAAGTTTGATGAGTTTAGTACTGTCATTCCATCAATGTAAAGAACTTCTTTAGTACTGAAAATTGCATCGTGCCCTGTGCAGTCTAATCACTTCCTGCTGCAAAACGGGTTAAATTACCACACATGCATGATTTATCATTCTAAATGAAATCCTCTTCCCATGATCAAGATAGGTAACTATAATTTCTCAACTCCTTCATTTTATTAATAAACAAAGCTCCCTTTAATTTTCCAACTGGCCTTCAGTATGTAGATTGCCAAAGGACATTTTTTTTATTTTAAAATCCAGTCCTGCATTTACACTTTAAAGGAGGTCCCTCAACAGTATATAAGAGTTTCTTTGGTGAGCACCAATTCCATGCATTTAGTGTATATATGATACATTATAAAAGCAGGGCTGATATTATCTTTTTTATTTTAAAATCTCTCTGTAGTTGAACTTGAGGGGGGGGCAGTATATATGAGCTGATCTAGTAAGTGTTTATTTCATGTCCTTCAGTATATTTTACTTACATAAGAAAAAGAGCTGACATTTTTTTTAATTTTAAAATCTCTTTGCATATGCATTTCCTGGTATAAAATGTATCTTGGTCACATAAGTAACATGGCTTCTGGTTTCATTTGTATTTTAAAATCTCTCTTTTGTATTTGTGCTATAAAGGGAGCATGTGTGAGCAGTCATTTTAGTGAACAGCCATAAGTGGTGAGTGGCTTTTGCAGGGATCAGTCTAGAAATACAGCATTCGCAATGTTCATCTGATCCACCTAAATGGCCACCTAAATATGGATTTGAATAATTTTGTAAGAGCAGTTCACCTGCTGTGTGAAGCCATGGTGTCAGCTATAAGTAATAGACTTAACATTCACCAACTCGGACAGTAAATTGAATTATAAAATCAAATTAACTCTTGGGTAGATGAAGCTAGTAAGATCATAACTTATATTGGAAGAATTAGAAAGCTAAATATTTTGAAAAGCAGTAGGAGAAACTTTCACCTTCCATTCCAAATCCTTTTAGGTACTTGCATTCATACTATTGCATATAGTTGCATCTCCTAAGTTATGCATCTGTACATAGGATATTTTGCAGGAAGCCTTCTCAGTCTTATCCAGTACAACAAATTTAAATACTCTGAAAGTCAGTTTGGTAATGTGGATCAGACAACCACCCATACTTGAAACAGATAATACAACAGCATTTTACATAGGCAGAATTGATACTCACATTTAGATAACTCAATAAAACATAATTCAATCCATGTTTTTCTGAAAAACAAATATGTTTATTTTCCACTTTTATTTGGTTGAAATGTTCCAAATGTGTCAGCATGAAAGAGTTCAAAGATAGGATTCAGAGACTGAAAGATTTCTGTTCTCCCCATCATGATGAAATGCTGGTCAAGAACATTTGCATGACTGTCTCAAATAAATGTATGTATGAAAGTATGTAACCCATGCATTCAACAGACACGTGATAACTGAGGTGGTTGGAAGAGTACACCTGTCTCTGACTACATTAGCCTAGGGCTGCAGCAGATGGGCATCTTTGGTTTTTGTATGATGGTTGTTCTGATGAATCCCTGTTCATTTTTTCATCTAAGATGCCCGTTTTATTGGTACATGTTGTGACCCTGAATGAAAATGAATGATGTTGTGTCCTTCAGGGCATAGCTGCCTGATGGAATTTTTTACTTTTTGGAGTACATTTATATACTGTGTATTGATTCATAAATAGAAGAACGTAATTAAAAATGAACCAGATAATTTTACTAATAGAATATTAATATTTACAGTTAAATTGTTTCAGTTTGTTACCTCATAAACTACTGCTGACTGTTTTCATGAATGCTTTCTAATTCCCTTGCTATATGTCAACCAGCTAAACTAATCCTGAGTATAAAATAATCTAGCTAGTTAGGAATAGTCTCTTAATGTCAAGTAACAAATATAGCTGAGAGCAATATATTTGTCTGCATGCAGTCCTTGGCAGATCTGGTTATAACTTAGGAAAGATTATTTATTCATTTTGGTGTATTTTTGGCTTTACTATTACCTATTCTGTAATCTTGCACATATTCTGTCAGTGATTGACATTTGGTAAGGTCAGGGCATGATTAACAAATACTAAAGGCAACTTTAGTTTCCAAATAAAACACATTAATATGTATTTTAGTGATGTCCTCATGATGACTGCTGCAATTTAAATCAAAAGGCAGATGAACTTTTGTAAGCATATTTTGTTTCTTAGAAAACATCCCACAGTTTGTGTTCTCTCTTAATTAGATACTGCTGTTTTTCCTTTGTTCTTGTAGATGACAACAAAGTGCCTGAGTCATTTACATGCATGACAAAGAATGTCTTTTAATCTGTCATGGTCCACATTATGGAGAGCCAACCCACATGCTGTGTATTTGAACTAAATGGTATTTTGGCAGTAGCAGCAGAATTCCATTTCTCAAGCTTTGATTAAGGTTTAAGTTTAAATGGTTTTAACTTGGGTTTACCACAGCTGCATACTTTTCATGATTTAAGTCCAATCTTAGCAACCCATCTTTTTTTTCTGCAGCTTCATATATTTGGGTTATATGCAAGATTCCTTCAGTATATTTGCTGTTGCAACAGACGTCAGTTGTGTATAGTAATCATTTTTTAATCCTCTTAAATTGCAGAGTAATTTGGATGCAAGATTGTTTTGCTGCATTCATACATGATAAATAACGTCTGAATTTTCACTGTGTAAGAAAATGATTAACATTGTTTTGTGTCATAACTCCCGAATGTGTGTGTGTGTGTGTGTGTGTGTGTGTGTGTGTGTGTGTGTATATATATATATATATATATATATATATATATATATATATATATATATATATATAATATTTTACCACTGGAAAAAGTAGCTATATAGCTCGTTCAATTTTCATTTTTGTTTATGATATCATAGGCATTTATTTGCTGAGTCAAACCAGGGATATATTATTTGCTGAGACAAACCAGAGATATTCATTTTTAATTGTATAGCCACATAATAAACAGCAGCTGAGGTGTACTTCATTTTGCTTTCAGCAGCTGCAGCATTGTATTCAGAATTGTAGAGTAACAACTGTCAAGCAAATATTTCTAACCATGTTTCCCACAGACACAAAGATTCAGACATTATTTGAGAAAATTGATATTTCATTGCAACGTTCAAAGCATAGCTGACAACTTTTGTCAGTCTTAGAAAACATGTTGCTGTAATTAAAATATATCCCTGTCTGTATGTTAGCTGCTATGCTATTGCTGCAGTTTAAGTAACATCCTCAAGGTCAAGATAACTCTGCCATGTAGTCAAAGGGTTCTCTTCTAATGTTTATAGTTTGGTTCAGCCAGAGGCATAGCTGGCTCATCCAGTACTCTGCGGCAGTCCCTGAACTAGTGCCAAGCACCTTTCCCTTTTTCTGAATCTTTAGAGAAACAAAATGAAATATATCTGTATTAATCAGTGCATCAAATAAAGGGAGATGGAAGAGATAATATTTTATTTTTATTTATTTATTTTATTTTACATTTGTTAACCGGGGGTGTCTGACTGAGCCGAAAAGGCCCTTTTTCAGCAGAGGCCCGGGGAGAAAAGCTCCACAAAGAAAAATTACAGACACATTTAGTTATTTAGACATAATCAGTATACACACAAATTACAAGAGACATGTTTTTACAGTGGCATGCGGCACAAACAGTTACAGTGGAGAGAACAATCAAAAAAGATATTAATTTTAAAAATAAAGGTAAGTAATAGATTTGTTGCGTACAGCTGAACTTTGGAATGTAGGTAGAATACATACATAGTACACAGGTACAGCACATACATTGTAGATTAGCCAGTGTTTGTGAGTAAGATTGAAAAACTATTATAAATTGCTCTAGATTTAGTATGCATATGTTATCCGCTTTCACTAGCCTGGGGAGCAATCATGGCACTGCCAACTTTGCTTGAGATGTTGCCTGATGAGGTCTGATGAGGTCCTGATAATAAGGTGGCAAAAGACTCTCTTGACATAATAGCAGACTTTGAGTGTCAAGGGGTGTGAGTCAAGGAGGGATAAGGAACCCCCCCCCCCCAAAATATAAAAAACAAGTGAAAAAAAAGACATAATGACAGGATGAAGTGCTGCAACATGTGAAATAATTTTACATGTAGATTTCACAGCTCAGTTGAGACAAAGGTGATATAGGTGTCAAAAAATAGAATGTGGGAGAAGGGAATACAAAAGATGAGTCAATTCTTGTAAACGGTAATTCTTTATATTCGCTATGAAATGGTTTAAGGTTACTTTAATTTAAAAAACGTTAGCAGACCCCAGAAACTGCACTTGCAGTCATTTAAGTCTGATGAAAGCAAAACACTTAACAAAAAAAAAAAAAAAAACTCATTCCAGGTTTTGATGACAGGACAGTGAAACTGCTATAGCACACCATAAAACGCTGCCCATATCACATTGGGATAATGCAATTATAAATTTGTATGAGACAATAAATAATTTGGTAATTTTAATGAAAGAGCATTTCAATTCTTACAACTCATTTCTGCTTATTTCCTAAGCAAATAAATATGTACATACATACATAAATCAAAACAGTTACTGTGCAATCTGTGTCTCCATATATGTGACCTGTGACTGCATGGGTACAGACGCCTTTGGTGTTAAAACTTATTTGCAGGGTAAATAATTTCAATTACAACATCCAAACCACTGCAAAGTATAGGGTGCAGAGTCTAAAGTCCATGGATCTGCCCCAGTGTCCACAAATAGATTATCTTAATCTAATATATGATGGTCAGTAGGGGTCTATCTCCCTTAAGACATGACGTTGGTAGTAAACAGATAATGAGACAAATATGAACATGACTCACTAAACAACTCATTAAAGGCAGATTGGTGCCGTGGGCAATAAGGATACAAGTACTGTTGCCTGGGTATGAGCCTACACCATGTAAACTGAAGAGACGCTTCAAGGTGACAGCCCCGCTGAGTAGAATCTTTAGCAACACTCTCCAGGCCCTTTCTCAGCACCATCTCTAGCTTTCAGGGCTTCCAGTTCTTACTGGTTAGTAGTAACTATAATATGAATAAACCTTTACATTCACACATAGAGACACACACACACACACACACACGCACGCACGCACGCACGCACACACACATGCATGTACATTCATTTTCATTTAAGTCTAGTAATGTTCTTCATCTTCAGCATAACCTTTTCTTCTTTCCTGGCTAGGTTAATATACTGCATCTACCCCATATGACCTGACTATGGGACTCCTATCTATTGTTCTAGCTATATTAAACAGATAAATAATTACAAACACGTTGTAGTGAGTAGCTTGGTCAATTAGAGGTGAATGCCAGTAGCTTATCATCATTTAGCAATAAAAACTCTCTTATTGATAAATAGATAATTAGCCTGAATCTTAGAGGCTTTAAATTAAGAAATAATAAGAAACTACTTAAGAAAGAATTTGTTAAGCAGTACAAATAACAGAGAAATATAAACTTGCGTAGAGCAAATAAAAATAATCCCTTTGACTAAACAGATTATAAGAAAGAAAAAAACATCTGTTTGCAGCTAAATCTTCTACTTGCTGTCTCTTAACTAAAATAATTACTGAGCTCTAAGTGGCTTGGATTGAAGTTCTAGACTATATTATAGGCAGGGACAGAAGTGCAGAAAAAGCTCACAGGTCTGTAAACCACAAGCTTGAGGGTTGAAATCACAAACTGACAGTAAATTTGGATATTTGGTTTATGCCTCTTTCATCCACAAATGACAGATGCAGTTGCACAGTTTCACATTTATATACTGATTTTTTCCTGTTCTTGGCCAGCTATCTCCTTTCAGAATTTTCTAATTGCACTTTCACAACTTTAGCTTCATAGCCTATGAATAGTCAAGATCTTGTAATCACAAGGCAAAACAATCAAGTATTTCTTTCATAGTTTATTATACAGTTCATAGGTCATGTATAATTACTGTATTTCCCAACAGAATACAGCTATGAACTTCATATAGATTTTTATAGATTGCATCAAAAAAGATCTTAAGTTCTTGCATCTATTCCTGCCACTGGAAAAAAGACACACATTTGCATATTAATTCATGTATATTTAGCGGACTCATTACATGTTTTCTATGGCTCAGATCAGCTCACAGATCTGTTGGTTTCTTACTCAGAAAACTATGACAGATTTGCTATCAAACATCATAACCCCTTCCCCTGTCCTGCTGAAAACTACTCCCATTTATCCTGCTTACTTTTCCGTCTTCATCTACTAAGGTATCTTTTGAGGCTTTACCATTCTATACTGTTTTTTTTTTCCTGTGTTCTCCTGTAATAGCAGCTAGCTATCAAAGTTACATACGTTCAAACCTACAGATGTTTGGTGAACCACCACCTAGTCTGTGTTGTATTGGTTTATTCCTCAGTAAAGTGTAATGATGCAGAATTATAAAACCAAACAGAATGAACCTCCTAGCAATCATCCTGTTTATGTGCTCTCAGGAATCCTCTATGTCACTAGACTACATTTCCCCTCTATGCCACATATTCTGAAATTTCTGACCAAATAAGAAAAAATGTGCTGGAAAATAAATACTGACTTTGATCATCCAGTTTTGCCTTAACATTCCAGATAATTTCTCCTTTAGATGTATCAATAAAACATTGATCTGTACTTGTTTCTTTTCCATATGATTAATAATTGACAACAACTGATTTACAATATCTCTTGAAAGTCATTCTTTTGGAATGTTGTCATCTTAGGATGAAACCTCATCTGCCCTGCTTACTGGAATGATCTTGGCTACTCTTTGCTCAAAAGACATACATAGTGGTGGTCCATTATATGAAACACTCTGTGCCAAGCAAAAAAAATAATATATATATATGCAGAACTGAGTAACATCACACATGGTTGTTAGTGTTCCCCTACCCTTGTGTTTTTAATCTAAGTTATTGACTATATATAATGTTCCTCTTGCCTGTGTTTGTATAACTAATTTATTGGGTATATGCTCTAGATATCTCTTACCTTTTAATTTTCTCAACACTGACCACTGCTTCGGTCAAATTCATGATGCATCCTATCTGAAACTAATAAGTTATGAACTTCCTCCGGATAATATCTGAATGGCTTCAGTGTATTCTTCAAATGTGACTCAAAATTCATCTTATAACATCCTCTGGCTCTCTTCTCATGGTTCTATATTAACCCTGATGTTCTATACATTGGTTTCATAATTCACATTTTTGCTATGTTTATCCCTAACCTATTGCCTAAAAAAGAGGGTCTTGTAGTTGGGCAGAGAATTGCATAGCTCAATAACCACAAAACCAAGAATATTATATAATTCAGTGCTCCTCCTTTCAACTTTGAAGCTCAACTTTTCTGTTTTGTATTTGAACTACCTATATAACTTACAAGGTGTTTACTTAGTGCAGTGGTCTGGAACCCCAGCATTAGATCAGAATAACAATTACCACTTAAGTAGTCTTTAAGAGAATACTGTCTTTTGCCTTAGAAAGAAAAATAATGTGCTATACAACTCATTGAAAATGTTTCCTATTAGTAACATACACCATCAATGGTACTTTTTACTAGGAAAAAAACACAATATTGATGCCTCAGCCTGCCCAACTTAATTTAACTAATACTACCCTTCCCGCAACTCCCACAGATGTGGCCTCATCTGTCACATTAAATTCTTGACACAGATCCAGTAAATCTCTAATAATTTGCATTCATATCTATTACTTTGTTAAGCCACATATGCTCTAAAATTATAACCCGGTATAATCTATCTCAATACAGCATAGGGACACCTCCAGGTATTTCTGCAGTTGCACAATACTGACGTCACTTGGTGTCTAATATTGTCTGCTCATATTTGCTTTAGTAATTTCAAAACCATGCTTCATACAAGTTATTGAAACATTTAACGTTTAGCTTATGTAATGGACAGTGATATGTGACCTCTGTCTACATTTGCTTAAGAGATATTAATTGTTCATAAAATATGAATGTATATTGTCATAATTTTCATATTTTTCTAAATATTTCCAAAAACAAATAATGGCGACATAACTGTTTAACCTCATATGAAAGCTCATAGAAGGATGAACAAAATACTACTAGCAGTATGTGTGTACCTTGAGAGATTACTGAGATATTGAAACTTGTTTACAAAATATTACACAGTTAATATACACTGTCTTATGATTTGTGAACTCCATTTTAAGATGTAGAACCTAATGAACAGTGCAGCTATAAAGATTTGTTTGTGCTTAACATTTTGACATTTACATTTCTTTGGTAACCCTTAAAGCTCAAGCGACATGAAAATTTCTTGAAATGTGAGACCATAACCTGATTTATGTCAGAAAAAAACAGGATGCAGTCTTTGGGAGATAAGTTAGAAACTTGTAGAGTTTGATTAGAGTGAATGAGTTATAGTTCAGGATGGGTTATAATACATTGACAATTTCAATGACCATTCATCACCAAGTCTTGAATAACCCTGTCATAAAAAACATACAACCCACCTACAACATTTTGCATAACCAGTACTTGGCCTGCTCAATGACAGGCTAGATGTCACTACATACGTCAGTAACACAGCTCATTAACTACCCTTTTGATCACTTTTCCTCTGATATGACAAAGCCATATCCATTTGTAACAGTCAAACTTCAACTCTCCTTTATTGGTCTAGATGAATTAACAGCTCACACTAATTTCCCTGGCTGCAAGTAAACACCATTATTTTGCAGAAGAAAATGCTGCTTTCACCTGGTCCACTGAAGGAGTGACCTCACTGTTTCATATCTCACATTATATTCCCTGTACCTGAGGATCTGCTCCATGCATTAGTGTAAGTAAACTGCAGCATTCTCTTCAAAAATTACATTTAGGTAACCAAGTAGATAGGAAAACGCAGCTCAGTACCTCAATCCCAACAAAAGAATATTAGTTTTTGACGATATCTGAATGGCAGTGATGAAGAGGCATAACCGATCTCTTAAAACCTGCTTAACATAGCCATGTATATAGGCCTATTCATCTGCAGCAAATGCTGCACGCTGTTTGCTAATTGGCAATAAAATAAATGCACTCACAGTTAAGCACAGTCACTAGAAAAGTCTTAGGTGTAATAGTAACTCATGATACTGGATTTGGACACTAGTCTGTAATTTACCAAGCCAGGTTTGTCTTAGTAGTAAATCACATATGAAAAAAATACCATATGTGATTGCAGAGCAGTGATTATTTTATTATGTTGCTGCCAAAAGGGTATGGGATACACATTTTCTACAAAGGCTGGATTATGTTGAAAAATGGGTCTGTATAATCAGCCCTGGTCTTGAGCTGTCTGTTCTCACAGAGCGTAACATTCTCCCACAATATGTACCTTATCGTCTAGACTGTATTATCCTTTAAGCACTATACCATTATTCTTACAAAGTGAAATGTGTTATCTGTGGTTTCATAATTCAAACCTACAGCTCAGTATCATAAACTTATTTTATGGCTGAGGATATATAAAATCACTTAAATGTGATACATTTTATTAGTTGTCGTCATCTATAACTTCCTACACCCAAGTGAGAGAGCTATTGCACTAGTGAGCTAAACAGAGTTAAAATGCTCCTGAATACAGTATTTAATGCAAATAATATTTTTGTACCTTGGGGATTTTTTGTAATTATTATTATACTCAAGATACTATGAGTAGTCATACAACATTATTACAATGCCAAGAAATAATCACAGCCACCTTATCAGTTCTTATCCTGTATCAACTGAATTATTCTCTTTTTGAAAAATCCTGCACTAAAGTTCTTTTCATTATCTTAATATTTTCTGTTCATATCATTATTTCCATCAGTCAATAGCATCATCAGTTCTATCCAGTTCCACTTAATCTCTCACACACACACACACACACACACACACACACACACACACACACACACACACACACACACACACACACACACACACACACACACACACACTTATAGACAGATGAAAGATATATGTTTGTATGGATTCTGTTTAATGGATGAAACAGTGTTTCTCATGCTTTCTCAAATCCTTGAATCTGTATGGCACTGGGAATGGATAACCAAAGTTAATTTGCAGAGGTCAGCTGAACAGATACAAGGAATACATGGATACATTATGCAGCTTACAGCATTAGTGTCCCAGAAGCGTCAATGAACGGTGATGCAGCTCCATAAATGCCGTGTAAAGCAGACTATGACAATGTTACCACTGTAACTTTAAATGCTTAAAAGATTCAGTTACAATATTCTATGCCCTTGAAGTCTCCAACAAATGCATGTTCACATTGGTTAAATGTCCCTGATATGATTATCCTTTATGCTCTTGGATCACTTGCAAAGCTTTTTTTACTGTCAAGCTAACTATTTCAATGATGTTAGAATGGATCGGCATATGATGTATGTGTCATTTAGCTTCCAGCTTTCAGGCCAAAAAGCAATCAGTAGCAATAATTAAAAAAAAAATAAATAAATCTAAAGACCTTCCCGATATGTGAACAACACCTTTGTTTTTCCATATAAAGTTACTGATAAGTAAAACTGTATGAAGTAATGCATAGAGTTTAGGTCAGCAATGCCAATATCTGGCTTTGGTTATTATATTTTATCACAGTTTTTGACTGAGTTACTAAATAGCTACTAGACACTGTCAAAGCAGGTTTTGTGCAAGATGACTGTACAAATTGTTAAATGAATATTTTGTTGCAAGTTCCAAATGCCTTCTGCAATTTCCTGTTGGATTTGTTACTGTCTATTACAGGATGATTCAAGTTCAATTGTAATTAAAATAAATAAATAAAAGATTAATAGCAGAATAATAATAATAAAATGCAGATGTCATCATTTGGACAGTGTTCCTAGAGGGTCTATGTTAAATGTTCGAACATCCAAAATGAACATTTCATGGTTGAGACCAAATGTTTAACATTTAGATGTTCGAATATCACATAAAAAATGTCAAAACAGAAAAAAAAAAAAACCCTACTTAAATATACCAACTCCGAGACTGCACTTCAGTGCAGAAAAGGGAAATTCTCCCTATCTGCACCATACGGCGCCATTGAAAGTCTATCTTCAAGCACTCAAAATTTTGAAAGTTTGGCCTCGACCATGTGACGCTCGAGATTTTGAGCGTTCGAAGATTTGACAGGTACCCTTCCTGGATACACTTACAATTAAGATGTTAACAGTTTCACCCTGATGGCCTCTACACTATATATCAAAAGTAGAAGGATTTGTAAGATATACAGATATGGCATATAAGGAAGGAAACAAAACCAAATAAATGGCACATGTAATAGTAGCATATCAGCAAACAAAATGAATGCTTTTCTAAAACTACTGTACTGTACGATACCCTAGCTATAGTAGTGATATCTGGAACAGAGTTTGATGTCAAAGAAAATCGATTGTAGAGTAAATTAATTAAGGATATGGTTGAATCCATATCTCAGACCTCCTGAATTAAATATTTTCCATAAAAGATGTCAGGTAGTTCCTCAAGCAGTATATTTTTCACTGCAGGTTGCTGAGAGACAAATATTCATGTCCTATCTTAATTTTTTTTTAGATTTTTTTTTTAAACAGTTTTGCTTCAAACATTTTAACAAACTTCATCCTTTAGTCATAGGTTTGTTTCCCTCAGTTTCCAGTTATAGATCATGCGACTCTGAGTCACTTCTTCAGACAGTGCTTCTGCATCTGATGTGGTTTCTTCCATCCATTCCTCAGTGGATGGAATTGGTCCAGCTGGAAGCAGAGAAACCTTCCAAACCACCTGTCCATCATAACGTGTTAATACACATCATGTAGCTCTATTGAGCGCATCCAATCATTCTTTCTCAACAAGGGAAAGATGGACTGAATCATGAACATTCAGAACTTTGTGAGTTTGACATATTGCTTGAGGTGACTGAGGTCCAAAAATGCCCTGAGATCCTCTTTCTTCTTTACACCAAAATAACTGAACAAATTCCAGATCCATATTTGTCTGGTGGGAACTCCTGGAGACTCACTTGTCTAGCAGCTTTTTTTTATATCTGCAGTGGCTGCCTTCCTTTGAAAGGGTGGCACATGGTGGTGGTGGGGGGGGGGTTATTTGTTGAGGGAGAGAGGTAAAGAAGGGGAATGGAACAGCCCCGGTTTGATTCTTCGCACCCAGATATCTTCAGTGATGGATGCCAGGGCTTACTGTTGAAGAGACAAGTGTTCTCTGACTGCATCTAGAGAGCAGCAGCTGGACAACTGTTCAAGAGCACTGATAAGGCCTCTCAGAGAAAGGATTCCCTCAATTCTTGGTTTTGTTGGCCTGCTCTGCCTCACAGGCAATGTCCACAATCTCCAGCAGTGTCCTGGAAAAAACCCTGGGAATTGACTTCTGGAACCACAGCTTTTCACCCCTCTTCTGGTTTCTAGAGAAGGACCTCTGGGGAGTACAGAATCATATACCTACACCTGAAAGGGTTTTTCCATCTTGCTTACTGTTAGAGAGTGATACCTTGACCTTCAGTCTAAAGAGTCGCACTATTGAAAGAGGAATTGACAAAGGATGTCATGGAAGGCTCCACTAAGTCACACAAGAGCATCCAAGAAAGTATCCTTGTGGTAATGCCTGTGCCAGCGGCTCTCAGAATGCCCTTAGTGATGTTAGATATCAGGAGCATGGAGCTGTTTAATAGCTATTGTAGGGTTGCCAGCTGTTACTCCTCAGTTTTCTTGTCCTCAACAGATACTTACCATGAGAGAGTTTTGGGGATCTCCACAGTCAAATCTGTCTGTAATGTGTGCCTAATAATTCAGGGCTCTCAAAGCAAAGGTAGCTGAAGCATAAACATGCTTCCCAAACCTGTCTACTGCCCTAGACACCCTGTTAGGTGGAAGGACAGATGAGTTTTCTTCAGCTAGTTCTATCTTGGTTGCTGCCACTACTACCAAGGCATCCACTACCAGGCCCTTGATCCATTGCTGGCAATCCTTTGATGCCACAAGAAATATGGTTTCAAGGGGATAGGTTCAGGCACATCTGGCTCATTCCATGCCTGGTGAGATATTAAATCCACCATCTTATTGGCCAGGAATGAAGTAGTTCAGGCAGATCCAAAGGCCTGAAGAAACACTGATTCCCCTCAGGAGGGGGTGTCAGAGGACCAACTACCTTTTGGTCTCAAGAGTTTGAGGATTTACCTGAATCAAATATTCTAGAACTGATCTGGGTGACCCTTCTACATCATCAAAATCCATGTCTTCAATGAGAGACTTCTGGAGGTAGTCAGCATGCCTCCTCTTGCATGTATGCTTCCAAGGGGCCTCTGCAGTGGGATAACCTGGAAAAGACTCAGATGATTAAGTGGGATCCTGAATGTGTACCCTCTCAAGACTCTGGGGAACTGGCTGTCCTGATGGGATATGAGCGACAGTATTAGGACCCAAGGCATTTTATTGTGGAATGGACAGAGCCAAGAAACTAAGGGAAGTCCACTCACCAGAAATGGAGACCTGTCTGTCTACTGCCTCAAAGGCAGAAGCTGTGGGAGAACCTAACACCACTTCAGTAGTAGCTGAAGCTTCCAAACTGAGCTGGTCCTGGAACCCAAGCTGACTATGCTCTGAGACCAGTGTCAGAGTTGAGCTGTCTACTGCCATGGCTCCAATAGTAAGTGAAGGCTCTGACAATTTCAGCTCCCAGATCTTTCTGGATCTGAGACCCTCAGAACCAGCGGGATCAGAGATGTCACCATTATGGAAGCTGACCAAGACTTTGGGTCTGACAAGGACAGCCCCTGGGAGAAAATCAAGCACAAAGACTCCAAAACTAGAAGGGAAAGCATTGTAGAATCCATAACAGGTATGGGAAAGATCAAAGCTCATGTGTCCAATAGGGGTTGGAGCTGGGAAACCCCCAATTGAATTTGGGTCCTCAGGAACATCTTCACCATCCTATTCAAATCAGCTTCTGTCAGGCTCCTGGTAGTCTAGACAAATATGGCAGAGGAGGAGGTGGAGAGAAATCAGAGAGCTGAAGCTTTAGGTGGTTTCAGAAATGTAGCCAAAGAAGTGATCAATGAGGCAGAATCATCAAGGGAGCACTTCCTGTGCTCCTTGTCCTTTTCTCTGTGCTTATGTCCACTATTTTCCCCTTTGTGTCTGTCTGAAGGTTTTTTGACAGACAAGGAGGTTCCAGATACATTAGACATCACCTTGGATATTTTTTCTTCCAGGGCAGGAAGATTGTTGAGCAAAAGCTTGTTGTACCTTTCACTAATGGTCCACTTGCCAAAGGCAGTGCACATGCTGCAGTCTTCATCTTGATGGGCAGAGCCTGAACAATAAATGCAGTTTGGAATTTTACGGCTGAAGGCCATGCAATTCTTAAATCAAGACCACTGTTCAAGCATGGTTGTCTACCTAAAATCCCAAACCTAAAGAAATGATAACAATGCTACCACTACTATTAATAATAATAATAATAATAACAATAACAATGTGGTAGATGGACAAACCTCAATAACAACAACAGTAACAGTAAGATACACTATTATGAATGAAAGGGCAACAGAGGCATGAAAGGAAGAAGCTGAAAAAAATGCTTTTTTGGAAGGGAGTTGAGGGAGAAAAAACAGATAATAGAGGAACCACAAATAGATCCCTGACAAAAAAGCTACTAACTTATCCAAGAAGATTATAAATTCTATAAATGAGCTTAGTTGAGGCAAGCCTGAGGAACCATACCTGTACTTAATGAGTGGCAAATGAGATCTGAGGTAATGTTGGGGACATAAGGGAATTATGGGTAAGGAAGGAGCCTGAGATATGGATCCTATAGTCTAGACTGGAAGAATCTGGATTTGAGGTTGGAGCCAAAGACCCATCCATTAAGGAAGAGATAGAAGAGAGATTCTTGGATTTTGTATTATCCATTCCTAAATGACCACTGTCATTATGTGTTACTTTCATTTCAAGATTTCTAATAGGACATGGAAGTAACAACTGGGCTTAGTAATTCTTCTCAGTCATTGGTTACCCTATCAAGCAGGTAATTTCTTGTTTCAAAGTAGGAGTGCATAGTTGGGTTATGTTCCTCTGGTACACTATTCTATTTTTCTATGTTCTCTAGTTCCACATAGAATAGTTTCTTCCCATTGAACCTTTCAAACATTTACATGACTTATCAAAAGGTCAGTCCACTCAACATTATATTTTTCAGTTTTCTGATGTGAAGTAGATATCATTGCTTCTTCCCCTCCAAATACAAATATATGGGTTCGTCTTCATCTAGATCAACCTCTAAAAAGGCAAGTCATGTTTATTCTTGCTTTTATTGGGGTACTGGCACTTTCCCTTTCTGCCTTTCAATATTTTCCTTATTTTTCTATTCCTCATCCCTTATATAAGTCAAATTTGTGGGTCACATTTTGGTTGCACTGGTGTGCATATAAGTGCCCTAGTGATCGTTAGCCAAATATACATCCAATAATCTATGAATCTGTGAAACCTAGAGCCCTGCATTGTGCTTTTGACTGCCTCTGTGTTTTGTTTTAGCTGGTAGAAACTTAGGGCTTTGTGCAGTTTCATGCTTTCACTTTTCTTCAATATTATATTCATGCATTTCATCCTCAGGTTCTATACCCACTTCCTTCCTGTGTTTTCTACTACATGTCTTTCCTTGTCAGTTTCTTCACCAGTTAAAAACTGGAGTCTTCTAGCATGACTTAGTTTTTTTGTCAGCTTCTATACTGACATCCTTCATTATTTCAGTAACTGCAGTTTTCTGACAACATTCAGTATTGCATTTGCATTACCCACCAAATCTAACCTCATTTTGTGTTTACCCAGCACCATATCTAACCTCATTTTGTATTACCCAGCACCAGATCTAACCTCATTTTGTATTACCCAGCACCATATCTAACCTCATTTTGTATTACCCAGCACCAGATCTAACCTCATTTTGTATTACCCAGCACCATATCTAACCTCATTTTGTATTACCCAACACCAGATCTAACCTCATTATGTGTCTTCTAGTTCTACACTCGTTACTTTACTGGTATATTTATTTATGACAATATATTAGGTTGAATCTTTTCACTAGTAACATTCTTAGCTTTTTAAACCATGGAAAACGTTGTCCAATTATGAGAGCATGCATTAAATTAAGTACTAGTGCTACAGGTTGTAATGTTTTACCAAAGACAGTCTGCAATTCTATGTTACTATAGGCATCCCCTCTTGATGCATGTACAGATCTTGGTTCAATTTTCTTCTTACTAGCTGTTCTATGTTTGCAAACTAGTTCAGTTATGCTCCCCAAGTCTAGAATTTCCTATATTTTTTCCCCTCGACCAATATATTTTATCTGACAAGTTTATTAATGAGATAGCAGCAAAATGAACATCATCACATTCTGAAGGTTCACAATTCAGAGGCATGTCACAAATATTGTCATTAACTATGCAGTGAATGTCTGTACATCCAATTCTAGAAATTTTGAAATAAACCAGCTCAGATGGTGATAGTCTTTCCTGATTGCAGGCACCGCAGAATATTTTGGTGAAAGCTTTTAATTACTCCTTGATGTTTCCAAGTGTAACTTTTGTTTTGCAAGCTCAGAAAATAATACAATTTTTACTAATGCAACTAGCTGCTTTTGAACTTTAGGGATATTTTGGAATACTGATTTTCTTAAAAAGAAGTGGGAGCACCATTTTCATATCTCTTATTACCAATATTTCTTAAAATATACTTAAACTGTCACCTAAGTTCCAGCTATGATTTTAAAATATGCCATTTGTTACCTTATAAGTCTGTCTATATTAAATGTTGTGGAAGTTAGGGGACTGAGCTCCAGGTGATGCTTCAGTCCTCAATAGGATTTCATGTTTCAGCTTTTGGTAGTTTTGACCATCCATATCTTTTAACTCCACATAAGCATTCTTCAAGTCATCAGCTTGTGGCTACCCCTGTCAATCTGTTTACCTTTAGATGGTCATGAGGTAGCCACCAACAACATCTTTGCTGTATTTCATCAGTAGGCCACTGGCTTTATGACCTCTCCTTGAGTTGAGCTACTGGCAAACTATTGTAGCACCCTGTTGCTGCATTCATCTTCATAAGGATATCATTTCAGTACACACGGACTTGGCTTCACAGGAAAACACACAATGAAAACAACAGTCACTCTTCCGTCAGGTAACCTTTCACACTGATGGAAAGATGCTTTCCAGATTAAATCCCTCCTACTTGTTCTCCAGCTACAGAAATACTTCCAACAAATACAGTATAACTTTTTGTACAATTCTGTACAGATTCCTTCCAACTTAAGAGAGAGCATTTGCTTCTGGGACCGCTAAGCAGTCTGTTAGTAGTTGTGATCCTTAAACAATGTGCTTGAATTTCTAAGTGGAGTGAAACACTCAGACAACTTCCCATATAGCTTTGAAAGGTCACAGTTTGTATAGAACAGTTTCTGCTCATTGCAAACCATTGATGTAGTAAAATATTAAAGACTACATTAAAAGAATTAATCACTGAGGCAAATTTTGCAATCTGTATTTTTTTTTTAAATTGTATATAAAGATAAGGGAAACACAAAGCAACTCAGAACAACTCAGTTCCTTAACAAAAAAGCTTACATTTTACAAGTTATATACAAATAAAAATGACCCAAAAATCCAAGATAATCAGGTCTTTGTAGGAGTTATGTGCTGGCAATACACCTCACAATCTACCTAGTGAATACAGTATTTACAGCTTCAATTGTATGCAAGTACAGACTAGCCCAGTTCTTCCAGTCTTTTTATGTTTTTTCTGATGGTGGTTCACCCGAAAAGCTGGCCAATGAAAACAGTACTTGAATTTTTGTCCTTTATCCCACAGTACAGGTAAAGCACACAGGCAAAAATAATCCATACAGTTAGTGCAATAAAATATTCTACCTTAAGCCACCACAGTTTGTTTCTCTCAGATTTCTGGAACATGTTCTTCCTCCATAGTGCAATTAGTATTCTCAGACTCCTCCTTCCAACCATATTTCAGTACAAAGGCTAGAAATCATGAATATGGAATCTGTCTGACTCTCAGGTAATATCTATTATATTCTCTAAAATGAATCTGTTCCCTGTTGAGACTTACCTTCTTACAGTGTGGCAATATAAATTTCATACACATATACATATTTCAGTCCTCTTGTTTAGAAATGTATATAATAGAACCATGCGTTCTTATCTTTCATCATGAGAAACAGAACTTCACAGTACATTTATGTAATCTAATTAATCTTATATGAGAAGAAAACTTTTCATTGCACACCCACTCTTATGCACACTGTCTTGCACTTTTGTGTGCATGCCTACACACGCAACCACACATACAGTTACACAAATGGATGCGCACGTACCAACTTCCTCTTATTTCAGAACTGTTCATACCATAATAGTTAAGAACACTCTATTTAAATTTATAATCAAGATGGTTATAGGAACAGCTGTAGATATGTCAGTTTGTAGGATAACAGTGCTCAGGACCTTCTTTCAGCTTCGTTCCAGTGGAAGGACTTTTTTGTCAACTTCCATGAGCTCCATCTTCCTGAGAAGCCATGATCCAAGATATAACTCCTTGATGTTGAACATAATTACGTTTTTTAATAGGATATGTAGGTGTGGTTTCTAATTGCGTACAGGCAGCAGTGCTTCATTTTGTGAGATTTTTTTTCATTATTCATATTTATTTTATAATGGTGGTATACACTGATGCATGTGTGTGAGGGGTATCCTACACTGAGGTAAACTTCCTGAAAAAAAAAAACTTACTTTTGAGTACTTTCTATGTGTTAGATCCAAAGAAGTTTAGCTCAAAGAGTTGAATCCCCCATGAGTGAATCAATGTAAATTAAAAGGTCAAGCTAACAGAAGTTTTACATTTACTATCTAACTCTTACGTCTTCGAAGACTCTCTTCCTTTTACACAAATTACATACCGCCTACACCATCCCCCTCCATGTCTACCCACACACACACCCTCCCCATTTACTCTGACATATGTTCCACTCTCTATAGTACAGATTTAATATTACTAAAGAAACTCATCACCCTCCTCCCACTCCACAACCTTCCATACAACAGTAACTCCAAATACTTCCATTACCTAAAAAAGAAGTCCCTACCCACTTACGTCCCTGTTCTCAGTAAACTAGTCTTTTTTGGTGACATACATCCTAACCCTGGCCCTTCTCCTTTTTATAATTCCCCTAACTCACCAACATCCTTAAACTTTACCACAATTAATGTCCAAAGCATTAGAAACAAAATTTCCCAACTGCACGCATTGCTAAATCAACATAATCCAGATTTTACTGCTATCACTGAAGCTGGCTAAAACCATACATCAAAGATTCTAAATTTCTTCCCCCAAACTACTCTTGCCTCAGAACTGAGACTACATAAAAAGGTGGTGGCATCGCCTTATTATTCCCAGGCACCCTTACAGTAATCCCATATTCACAACCAATTCCCCACTTCTCCACTGCAGAGCTACTTGTCACCTTCCTAAAACTTAATGATTGCCTTTGCATCATAGTTGTGTACATCCCCCAAGCCAATAATACTCCTATTATTGTTCTTGTCTGGACAACCAACAATATAAAAAATCGAACTATCATTCTAGGCAACGTCAATATTAACTGGCTAGATATTTCCAGTAACAACCGCTCTATCGATATTAACCTTTATATCTATACTCAACTAATCTCTAACATTACTAGACCCAACATCAAGGAAAACAAAGGCTCAATCTTGGATTGGATCTTGGTTTCTGACCCAAAAAATAATTACCACCTCAGGGACTTTCCCAAATAGCATTGGTGAGCACTCTCCAGCATTCTTGTTACATAAGCCCACCTTCTTACCAAATGTACACCAATATAGATCCACCAGAGATCTATCCTATTTCTTCCCAAACACTTTCAATGACATCCTACAGAGCACTAAGTGGAGACCACTAAAATTTCTCCCACTCAGCAAAGTGTAGAATTGTTCAGTCCTACATTTCTTAGGATCCTAAATAGCCTTGCCCCACTCCAGTTAAAAAGGATCCAGGGAAAACATGCTACTTGGCTTACAATGTTCACGAAGCAAGTTATGTCCTGAAGGGACAAAGCCTGGCAGAAAAACAAATCACTATCCAACCTCACTCTTTATAAACAACTCTGCAATCAGGCTAAATGCCTAGTTACCAAAAACAAAAAAGTATACTTCTAGGCTATCGAAGTCCAACATAGACTAAACCCCAAAAAGTTCTGGGGAGCAATCAACTCCCTTTTCCACCCTGGAACTAACAACAACCCATATACAAACCCTGATAAAACACCCTCTGAGATAGCCTCCCTCTTTTCCAAAAACCAAACAGACTACGAAAGAACAAAAATTCGAGGGAACAAGCTGCTAAGCGTAAGGAAAACAGATGATAAAGTAAAATCCACAGTCCGGTAAAACTGTTCCAAAGAAGGCAACATGGAAGCGCATGGACTTTTGTTGCCTTCTTTGGAACAGTTTTACCGGACTGTGGATTTTACTTTATCATCTGTTTTCCTTACGCTTAGCAGCTTGTTCCCTCGAATTTTTGTTCTTTCATAGCCTCCCTCTTTAATGCATACTTCATTGACACCATCAAAAAACTTACTACCACCTTCCTACTTTATAACGGACCCACCAGGAACTCCACCTGTATATTCCTCTTCTAATTCTCGGGTTTATATTAGAAGAATAAAAGATCAAAATTGTGAACGCTCAAAAGATCGAAAATGCCGTACCTCAAAGTGCTTTTGTGAGATTGCAGTACAGTGAAGATCAGAATATTTGCCCTTTCCTCACTGCAGTGCGATCTTGGAGTTGGACTATATATTTAGCAGGGGGTGTGGAATAAGGAATTTGAGGTCTGGCATTTTTGCTCTTTAGAGTGTGCATGATTTTGACCTTTTGCTCTTCTAATATAGACCCTAATTCTCTACCTGCTTTCACTCTAACACCCATATCCACCTCCACGATCAAAAAACTTCGTCACAAACTTAAAGCTTGCACCAACACCCCTGATAACTTACCCGCAGAATACTTACAACTCTCAGCCTCCTCCATTGCATAGCCTATCTGCATCCTCCTTAACAGGCCCATTCAGGAATCCTATATACCTGATATCTGGAAAAAAAGCATTTATCCGTCCACTTCATAAAGGCAGCAACAACTCTGACATCTCAAACTTTCATCCTACTGCCATCCCCTCCCCAATCTACAAAATACTTGAGAAATGTATTCACACTCCAATCCTCAGTCCCCTGACCCAACTCCCCCACCCAACATGGCCCTCATTTCCTTCCTACATACAGTAAACAGAGTTTGAGATGCTGGTTTCTTAGTTTCAGCCCTCTTCCTGGATTTATCTAAGACTTTTGACACTATTTCCCACTCCCTCCTGCTTACTAAACTCTCTAATCTCAGACTATCTCCCCCTACCCTACAATGGTTTACTAACTATCTAAGTAATAGGCAGCAGTCTACTAAATGGCAACACTCTTCCTCTCCTTTTATAACTACAAATACAGGTGTCCACCAAGAATCAATACTGGGACCCCTCTTATTCAGTATATTTGTCAACAACTTACATTCCTCTTTCACGCACAGTACTGTTAACCAATATGCAGATGACTCATCTGTTATCTGCTTTGCTAGATCTGCCCCTACACTACAGCATCTCACCTAAGAAGCATTTAGTTCCACCAAAACCTGGATGTCCCAAAACCATTTTGCTCTCAACCCTAATAGAACAAAACTTTTAATATTTACCCCCACAAAATCCAACCCTGTTGAGAATTGACTATTCTCCATTTGTTCCCAAAATAACACCATCATTGAAGTTGTCCCCAGTACCAAATTGCTAGGTGTCACCATTGATGACAAATTAACTTTTGACCTTCACATCTACAGCAACATCAAAAAAAACACCAAAAACTAGGTGTCCTGTATAGGCACAACTATTTTCTTAGTCTCTCTGCAAAAAAGGCTTTGGTCTCATCCTTCCTGTTCCTACACTTCTATATGGTGCTCCCATCCTCACTAATCTACAGTCCTCCTTGACAACAAAACTAGACTATTGCTACAACAAAACTGCTAAATTGGCAACAAATGCAAAATGTTCTACCCATCACTGTTCCTCTTTGCATCAACTAAATTAGCTAGAATCCTGTCACTTTTCTACAATTATGTACAACCCAGAAACCTGCTCTTCCCTCTACTCCATACTGACCATAAACCAGCCTAACCGACACCTCAGGTCTGGAAACAAAATGTTACTCTCCATAGAGAAACCTAAGCTCACAGCAAGTCAAATAGTGCATTTCTATACCATCTCTAATCCATGGAATAATCTCCCCCTTCATTCAGAACTATCAGCAATCCCGCCTCTTTTAAAAAAAATCCCTCAAACTACATGTCTCCTCACATTGCTTATGCTCCTGTACCCCAACACACAGCCCCAGCTCCTGATTCCTCTCTCCAGGGTTATACCACTATCACTTCCTTCCCTGCACTCTGCCTACTTACTGCTTCCCTGTCACTTCACACTGTCCCTCCCCTCCCTAGCCCTTCTATCTCCTTACTGTTCTTACACTGCATTCAACTCCCCATGGCAATCAGCGTTGTAGATATATTACACTCATGCATTATTTGAATGCACGCTATGAACCTTGTAGATTTATTTCATTCACGTGTTATTTGAACATATGCCATTTACTACTATTTTTCCATGATTGTAGCTTTTTTAACTATTGTTTTTTATTAGATTTATTCAATGTAATAGTACTGCTTGTACTCTGTTAAGTGAATTAATACTTTTGTGAACTTTTCTCTGATGTGTATTAATATTTATTTTTGAATGTAATGTTGTGGAGCTTTTCTCCCTGGGCCTGCACTGAAAATGGGCTAATTCCAGGCCCAGTGGGCTTTCCCAGTTATCAAATTAATTAATTAATAAGTGAGGGTATGACATGTCAAATCCTTGGCATAAATGAACCTTCATGTCATTTTGAAATATTTCCAGCTTTAGTATGCTTCTAGATCTCCTAGCTTCCTGCAGAGTAACAGACCATTACTGAATCAACAGTACCCCACCAACACCTTAGATATACACCAATAGCTGTATTAAGTATGTTCAACCAGTTGAATGTGATCTGACTTTAAGGTCTCCAGTATATACTGCTAAGCAGAATCATATATGCTCCAATGTGATGATAACAACACAACACTAGATGTGGCACAAGAGGATGAGTGTGTTACTGTTGTAATAAAATAACTCCTGAGGTGCACAAAAATTGTTTTGGTACCTATCTTTAAGAATAAGGGTAATGTGCAGAGCTGTGGTAACTACAGAGATAAAAATCATCGGTCATAGCTTGAAGTTATGGGAAAGAGTAGTGAAAGCTAGGTTAAGAGGGGAGGTGATGATTAGTGATCAGCACTATGGTTTCATGCAGGGGAAAGAGCACTATGGATGCATTGTTTGCTCTGAGAGTGTTAAAGGAGAAATATAGAGAAGGTCAGAAGGAGTTGCATTGTGTCTTTGTGGACTTAGAGAAAGCATATGACAGGGTGCATAGAGAGGAGCTGTGGTATTGTATGAGGAATCCCAATCCCTCCGAGCCACATGCTCTAGGGACCTAAACCTTGTCACCACAATAAACAGAACATGCTAGAGGGATAGATTCCTGTCCCAGAGACTTCCCATACTCTGGAACAGACTACCTATCTATGTCAAACAGAGCTCCTCATTAGCACTCTTCAAGAAAAATCTTGATGATTGGATGGGAAATGGGAAATTCACCCCGGGGATCACTTCTGTGGCTCTGCTCGACAGGGGCACAGGAAAATAAATTTCTTGGGTGGCGAAAGCCAGGGTATATTTTTTGGCTAGGCTTGTATGGGCCCTAGGGCCGATAGCCTAGTACCTACCTATGAACCTATGAACCTAAGTCGGGAGTGGCAGAGAAGTATGTAAGAGTGGTACAGGATATGTAGGAGGATAGTGTGACAGTGGTGAGGTCTGCAGTGGGAGTGATGGATGGATTTAAAGTGGATGTGGGATTACATCAAGGATCAACTCTGAGCCCCTTCTTATTTGCAGGGATGATGGATAGGTTGACAGACGAGATCAGACAGGACTCCCCGTGGACTATGATGTTTGCAGAAGACATTGTCATCTGTAGTGTGAGTAGGGACCAGGTTGAGGAGATTCTGGAGAGATGGAGAGATGCTCTAGAAAGGAGAGGAATGAAGGTCAGCAGGACTAAGGTGTGTGAATGAGAGGGAGGATAGAGGAATGGTGAGGATGCAGGGAGTAGAGGTGGTGAAGTTGGATAAGTTTAAGTACTTGGCATCAACAGTTCAGAGTAATGGTGAGTATGGAATAGAGGTGAAGAAGAGAGTACAGGCAGGTTGAAATGGGTGGAGAAGATTGTCAGGAGTGATTTATGACAGACAACTACTAGAAAGAGAGAAAGGGAAGGTCTACAAGAGGGTAGTGAGACCAGCTATGTTATGTGGGTTGGAGATGGTGGCATTTACAAAAAGGCAAGAGTCAGAGCTGGACATGGCAGAGTTAAAGATGTTAAGACTTACGCTGGGTGTGACGAGGATGGACAGGATTAGGAATTGTATATTAGAGGGTCAGCTCAGGTTGCACGGTTTGGAGACAAAGCCTGAGAGGTGAGATTACATTGGTTTGGACATTTGCTGAGGAGGGATACTGAGTATATTGGGAAAAGGATGCTAAGGATGGAGCTGCCAGGTAAGAAGAAAGAGGAAAGCCTAAGATAAGGTTTATGAATGTGGTGAGAGAGGAGATGCAGGTGGTTGGTGTGACAGAGCAAGATGCAGAGGACAGAAAGAAATGGAAACAGATGATCCACTATGGTGACCCTAACGGGAACAGCCGAAAGAGAAGAAGAAGGTACACAAAGTGAAGCCAAGTGCTTTACCTACATGCACGATTACTGATTTATACAGTAAGACATTAGTCGGATATCCTATTGCCTTTACCCCAAGTCCCATTTGTAATGCTATATGGGTGTATGTTGTTGTCTAAGAGTACCATTATTACATAATATAATAAGACTAAGTAGTCTGGCAATTCACACTCATCCTCAAGGCATTAAATAATATTTCACTGCTTGAAAATTTATCATAGAAAATGCATTGGCAGAGATTCTACCCAGAATATTTGAGAAAGAAAGCAGAAATTTCAATCATTTACATATTTTATGAAATATGAAGCTTTCTGTTCACTTATACTGCCCTGTAAAATGTAACCTATATGGTGTCACCAAAATGTCATGATGTTCATGAACTGTACAGTTAAAGCAAACGTATTCTTCCATATAGGTAGTGAAATTATATTAACAGTATATTTGGAAAGGTATCCCTTTTATTTTGAGTATACTTCAGAAGCAAAACATACTTGCAAAATGACATGTGCAAAGGGTTAATAATCCATTCATGAAATATTTTGGGCATCTACACGATCCTCAAATTGTGGCAGAAAGACTCAGCCAAAAGAAAACTTAATGCAAGTAACCCAACCACCCCCATGGCTGGAAAAATGTAACTATTACAGCACCAGTGTAGATAAATAATGTCATCTGCTGCTCTACTGAAACTATATGCATTCAATATAAAACTTAGTATGAAGGATTTTACCATTGCAACCAATTCATTGCTGACTCGATTTAAACTGAGTTTAATTTTGTCCCTAGAAAGTGAAATTGCCTTTCCAAGTGATGTAAATCTCAGTAGTTCATGTTTACAACATATCTGAACAGACATCATTTATTATAAAAGACTGCAGTACAAGGATATTAATTGCATCAAATATTCATGTTTATAGGAGGACTGTGTTTATACTATAGGTTTCCTCAGGACAATTCTTTCATGACTTGGAAAATATCTAAATTATCAGGAAAAAAACACATGTCGATTAGTTTTCTGACATGCAATAAGCTTTTCTCTGGCAAATGACAAAAATTATAGACAAAAAAATTTGTAAATATTCTAATGGATTAAATGTATTATTTTTTCCTTATCATAAAGAACACGTTTATATAGGTTCATAGGTTCATAAGTTGGTACTGGGCTATCTGCCCGAAGGCATATATTATCCCAGCCACATTGTGCAGTATTCACCGCCCCTTTAGTAGTTCCCTAGACCCTTGTACTAGCAGCTAGTACCCTTGGCCCCTATCTAGTAGTGCTGTTTGTGTGATCCCCGGTGTGAACTTTCTGTTACCCATCCACTCATCAAGGTTCCTCTTGAAGAGTGATAGTGAGGGGCTCTGTCTTATGTAGATCGGGACCCTGTTCCATAGTAAGGGAAGTCTCTGCGAAGGGAATTTATCCCTCCAGCATGTTCTATTCATTGTTGTGTTGATGTTTATATCCCTAGAGCGTGTAGCTCGAGTAGATTTGGTTTTGCTAAGATGGAGCATGTTCAACAATTCTGGGTTGGACATGGCTCTGTAGGTTACACAGAGATTGCCTCTGAGAAAGCGGTATGCAACAGGGAACAATCTTAGCTTTTTCAATCGTGCTGCATAGGGCAACTGTTTGAGGCTAGTAATCCTCTTGGTTAGGTACCTCTGTGGTCTCTCCAGCTGCTTGAGATGTCTAGCCAGGTACATTCCAATTGGTGCATCGTACTCAATAATGGGTCTGATGAGGGAAGAGTAGAGGGGCACCATTACATCCTTAGATCTTGATGCGAACCCTTTCATGATCAGATGGGTCACATAGAAGGATTTTCTAACCACTTTGGCAACATGATTATCAAAGGAAAGCTGACTAAATACTTGGGTCCCTAGATCCCTTATTTCTTCTTCAGATTTCAGGGGATTACCTCCTATGTTGTAGTTTGTGGGTACTCTGTTTTTTCCAAAGGGGATTACTACGCATTTTTTTGCATTTAGCTTGAGACCATGGCTTTGACACCATGCATCAGTCTCATTTAGGCCCTTCTGGAGGATCTCCATGTCAGCTGGAGACTCTGTTATAGCACCCAGTTTGCAGTTGATCGCAAACTTAGTCAGCCACAGCCCTTCCATGCTTGCCTGTACTTCTGAGAAGTATATGCCAAACAGGAGGGGCCCCAGGACAGAGCCCTGAGGCACAACACTCGTTACTGGTCTGGATTCGGACATAGATCCCGCTACTCTTACTTTATGTGATCTGTCTGAGAGCCAGTTTGCGATCCATCTTGTGACGTAAGGGTTTATGCCCAGGCTGGTAAGCTTATCAATAATACCTGAATGGCGAATGGTGTCAAATGCTTTAGCAAGGTCAAGGTAAGCCATGTGTACCTCCTTTCCCTTATCTATAGCCTGAGTAACTGTCTCAAAGAAATCCATCAGGTTTAGGAGGCATGATCTGCCCTTGACGAAGCCGAACTGTGTGGGGTCCAGCGACTGGAGGTTCCCAATGTCTCCATTTATGAGTTCCATAATGATTCGCTCCATAGCCTTACAGATAAGACTGGTCAGGCATATTGGTCGGTAGTTCCCAGGGTCAGTATATAAGTAACCTATCTGATTTTATATCTCATGGAAAATGCTCATAAGATTAACAAACTGCAAAAAGGAATAGTTGGATAATCTGCTAACAAATGAGATTAGAGGCTCGTAAATGACAGACTAGTCATATGTTATGAGGACAATTAGAATTTGAATGTTATGTTTTCCCATTTGTACGTTTTCTGTATAATTGTAATCCTTCTGAATATTTTCAAGCTAGCAGTCTGATCCAAGTGCTCATGAACTTGAGGGGTTCAGCAAGTCCTGGGTCAGTCTTCCTCCTCATAAAATGCTAGTTATCAATATTAATTATTATTACAATAAACTATTAATTTTTCTACCCTGGAGAAGATGCAATACTCCAACACAAAGCAGTTTTAGAGCTATTACGGATTACCTCATTATCACAATTAAATTCTCACAGTTCTAAGGATCTCAGTTACAGTCCCCAAATATACAAGAGAAACAAAACTAACATATAACGGTTTAATCATCTCCATTCCAACTTGTGTTTAACAAAATTATTTTTTTTATTTTGTCACATTATTAAGAAAGGCATAAAGAATTTTCTTTTGTATCTGAGTACTACAGTTATTTAAACATATGAAGTGTGAACAAATGCACAAAATGTATAATTGTTTTTAATAAATATGCAGCAAAGATGTTAACGGTGAACTGTCAACACTTGCAAGTATTTAGTGAGTAAAGATGTAGTAAAGATATGGAATTTGACAGAGTACAGAACAGATAATTCATAGGTTCATAGGTGTGTACTAGTCTAATGGCCCTGGAGCCTTTACAAGCCTATCCCATATGATTACCCTGGCATCGTGCCACCCAACCTTAGTTCCCATTGCCTCTGATGAGCAGAGCTACTAGAGTGATCCCCGGGGTGAATTTTCTATTTCCCATCAACTCCTCAAGATTTCTCTTGAAGAGGGCCAGTGAGGGCCAGTGAGGTGCTCTGACATGTATGGGAAGTCTATTCCATTGCATGGGCAGTCTCTAGGTTATAAACCTGTCTCTCCAGCTTGTTCTGTTGATTGTGGTAATGAGCTTGAGGTCTCTGGAGCATGTGGTGTAGAGGGATTGGGATTTCTTTAGATGTAGTATTTCTAACAGAGGCTTTGTAAGTCAAGCAGAGATCACCTCTATGTAGGCAATATGAGACAGAGAATAGTTGGGAGTTTTCTGATTCTGTCCATATAAGACAAGTGTTTAAGGCCTAGGATCCTCTTTGTGAGGTACTTTTGTGGCCTCTCCAGTTGTTGCAGGTGTCTAGTGAGGTACATGCCAAATGGGGTATTGTACTCAATGATTAGCCTAATGAGGGAAGAGTAGAGGGAGACAATGACCTCTTTCTTCCTGGATGCAAAACCCTTAGTAATGAGATGTGCCACATAGAAAGACTTTCTGACCACAGTGGAAATGTGGTGGTCAAAAGAGAGGTTCCTTTCAACCTGTGTTTCCAGATCTCTTGTAACATCTTCTGTGTTCAGTGGACTACCATCAATGTGGTAATTCATGGGAACTGGGTTTTTCCCTAAGGGGATGATGACACATTTTCTGACATTGAGCTTAAGGCCATGGTTCTGACACCAGTCGTTGGTCTCAGTGAGGCCTTTCTGTAGGATGTCAACATCACTTGGGGAATTAATAATAGCTCCCAACTTGCAATCATCTGCAAACTTTGTCAGCCAGAGTCCCTTCATGTTGGCCTGGACTTCAGAGAAGTAGATACCAAACAGGAGAGGACCCAGGACCGAACCCTGTGGGACTCCACTTGTGACTGGTTGACAGTCTGACTTAGAGCCAGTTTGCAACCCACCTAGTGATATAGGGGTTGATGCCTAGGTTAGTGAGTTTTTCTATAATTCCTGAGTGGGGAATGGTATCAAAGGCTTTGGCCAGATCATGGTAGGCTGTATGAACCACCTTGCCATCATCCAGAGCTCTGGTGACTGACTCAAAGAAGTCGACCAGGTTGAGCAGTCATGATCTTCCCTTCCCAAAACCAAACTGTGTGGGATCCAGAGTTTGGAGATTCCCTATATCCTTGTTTATTAGGTCCATGAGGATGCAATCCATAGCTTTGCATATCAGACTCATCAGGCTAATGGATCAATAGTTCCCAGGGTCTGTAGTCGCTCCTCCTTTGAGGAAGGGACAAAGCCTAAGGTGAGGCTGTGATTGAGCAGGGCACACAGGTGCAGTGTCAGTTCACTCTGTAGTTAATGTAGAACACAGCCAGGGATATTGTCAGGTCCCATAGAAGCTGTATTCTTGGCCTTGGACAGTGCTGTTTTAACCTGTGCAGCGGTAATACTGGGTGTGTGGCAATCTACTGGTTTTGTGATTGGTGCATTGGTGGGGGAGAGAGGGGTAAAGTTGGCACTGAATCTGTCAGCCAGTATATTGGCAATATCTTTTGGCTCAGTATAGGAGGCACCATTGTGCAGTAGCTCAGAGCAAATCTGCGTATTGCCTTGGAGATTCTTTGGTTGTCTTTACTATCTGCTGCAATTCTGTTTTCATAGCTAGCTGTAGAGGATTTGATGAGGGATCTCAACTTTTTGTTGAGGATGATAAGGAAGTCTTTCCCATCTTGGGACTTTACCTTATTCTGCATCAGTTTCTTCCTTCTGTTGTAGAGTTTGTTTATGGCAGGGGACTACCAGATTGGCTTCCTTTTTTTGGAGGAGAGCATCTTGGTTCTACTGAGTATGGTGAGATCCATGCATTTCTGTACGTGTTCGTACAGTGCATTGGTGTATGATTTGGCATCATGCAACTATTCTCCATTTGCATAGGTGCTGTGAAGTTAGCCACCTCTGTTTTTAGGAGCCCAAACTTAGCTTTGGAGAAGTTTTTCATGGTGAATACCTTTGCGGGGTGGGAGGGATGTGGATTTCCAAGGTGATTAGTTTGTGGTCGGATCTAATCAGGGAAGAGTTGGCTAATAGTGTAGAGCAACAGTCACCCATGTTAGTAATGACCAGGTCAAGGATGTTGCTACCTCTAGTGGGGATAAGAATGTGCTGGTCCAGGGCTTTGGAATTAATGAATTTCAGGAAACTCTGTGCAAGTGTATTTGTACATGAGTAGTTTTCTAAGTTAATGGAGGGGTAGTTGAAGTCACCCAGTATGAGACTGTTAGGTTGGGCCCTAATATTCTCAAGGGTGCTTAGGAATGTATAGTGTGATTCTAGACATGGTTTGGGGCATATAGCAGGCTATGACCTGAATCGCTGTCTTACCCAATGTTAGCCGCACCTGAAGTATCTCCAATGCGTTATGTTGGGCTACCAGTCTGGAGGTGTGCACATCCTTAATGAATGTGGAAACACCACCTCCTTTGTAGCTTTGGTCCAAGTTCTGGGGCCGAAAGGTGTGGAATGAGTTATAGCCTGGTAGTGCAGGGGTGCTTTCTGGTGCCTTGAACCAGGTCTCTGTTACAGCCCAAATGTTGATGTTCTCCATTTTACAGAGTGCTTTGAGTGAGTGCATTTTGAGATTTAGACTTCTAGCGTTGAGCAGCATAACCCTCAGATCACATTTGTTTCTAGCTCTCATGGTGGTAATTTGGTCTTTGAACATCGCCTAAAAAAGGCACTATAAGGGTGGCAAGAGCCTTGGCCAGCATCCAGAAGCCCAGGGTTGACAGATGCAGGCAATCTCTGGCAAAGCATCGAGGTCTGTGAGTCATGTCATCCCAGGCAGACAGATACTGGATCCCCTTAGAATGACACCAGAAATTTAGCCAATTGTTAAAATCCATCCTTTTTTGTTTGCACTGTGGTATCATTCTGGGTGATGGTAGGAGGCTGCTCAGGGCTAGGGTCTTACCCGCCTGGGCTACATAATCCGTGAGCTCCTTCATGTCTCTTCATGTAGTCCATGGAGGTACATCTCAGGTCATTCACACCCACATGTACAATGATAGAGTCATATTTGTATCTGTTGTTGAGGGACCTAAGTGGGTGCATTATGTGACAGATCCTGGCACCTGACAGGCAGCTGACTGTTACTTTCTCCTTATTCAACCTAGTGAGTGGAACATCAGTGTGCCTCACTATCGAGTCACCTATGACTAGTGTGTTGGGCATGCTGTTTTGCCTTAGGGGCTTTGGTTGAGTGGCACAGTTTAGGAGAGTTATGTGACTTGTGATTAGTGTTGTGTTGTGGTGGTTGAGTGCATTTCTGGCTTGTAGGTCTCTGCTGTTTGGGTAGATTTTTATTGAGACCCTCCGCAAAGGTGGGTGTGTGGTTTGTGATTTTATGTGAAGACAATGCTGGTGTGTGTAATAGACGGCTATGTGTTCCATGTGGTGTGGTGCAAGTGTTGGCCTAAGTATGAGGAAAGGGTTTCCATTGTAAATCAGGCAGTTGCTACATTGCCTCAGCATGCCCAAGTTCACCAGGTTAATAGGAGAAAGTACAGTGAACTGACCTTTAGACATGCCTGGAGGGGTGGGCATTAATAATAAGTACTGGAGCTGTTTCCTTGTAGAACTGTTAGTGCTGGTAGCACTTTTGTATGCTACAATAACTGCTACAAAAAGTCTGCTAAAGTGCTAGACTAATGAGCTAGAAAAAGTGCAGGTGAGGAGAGAACTAGCAGATCTAAAGGAAAATTTGAAGAGCAGACTTTTTGGCACCACTCAGAACCTTACAAACAGTCCTGGATACAGGAAATCTGTATCTGGACTAAACTAGTTTCAGGAAAGGCAGGGAACAAGGGCAGACTTGGACTTTTAAATCAGAAAGTTGAAAGAGATAGAAAATCTGCCCAAACAGCCAATAAACTACAAATTCTGGACCAGAACCCACTCCCCTTGTGGTAGATAGGCTACCTGGTGCTTACCACTCCCACTGATAAGCTAGAAGGCTTCCTTCCAACACAGAAAGGCTTGGGGGGCTCAGAAGCTTACAAGCCGTCCTGGATACAGCAAGTCCATATCTGGACTAGCCTAGTTACAGGAAAGGCAGGAAACTAGCGCAAATGCAGGCTTTTAAACTAGAAATTTGAAAGAGATAGAGAAACTGCCCGAACGGCCAATAAACTACAATTTCTGGGTCAGAAACCACTCCTCTTGTGGTAGAGAGGCTATCTAGTGCCTCTGATAAGCTAGAAGGCTTTCCTCCAACACAGAAAGGCTTGGGGGGCTCAGAGGCTTACAAACAGTCCTGGATACAGCAAGTCTGTATCTGGACTAGCCTAGTTAAAGGATAGGTGAGAAACAAGTGAAAATTGTTTCTTTATGTAAGGAAATGCAGCACATTTTTGAAAGGTGAGGCTGTTTCACCATGCCCCCACACACACAGGCACACAGAGTCACACATTTATTTATTTTATTTTACATTTGTTTACCGGGCTAGTCCAACTGGATATATTTCCATTTTCAGCAGAGGCCCGGGGAGAAAAGCTCCACATTGAAGTTAATACAAACAAGTCATTACATAAAGAAAGCAAGTAGTTAGTAAAAAAATACAAACAGAAATAAGGTTCAATCTATAATATAGTTAGTAAAAAATACAAACAGAAATAAGGTTCAATCTAAAATATACTAGTTGAAAATTTATACTAGGAAGGACATTTACTTTTATTTACAGTATAAGAATGGGGGAGTTATACTTTAGTAAAACATTCATGAAGAGTATAATTGATTAAGTAAATATAAACCATACAACCATACAACGTTCTATATTAATTCATATCAGAGGCTAATTAACAAGGGTGTTTTAAGATTGTCTACTCTAGGGAGTGAGTAGAGAGAGGTAAGAGAGGGTCATTATAAGAAGAGTAATTAGTAGAATCATAAGATTTGTGCAAACATATGTGTAAATTGGAAGAGCTTTGTGCTACTAAGACCACTACTTCCAGTCAAAAGGTATATTACCTTATTAGGGGTAAGAACTTTTTGTTTCTCTAACCAACTTTGCTTTAAGGAAAATTATTTTGATTTAGAGTTATGATCAAGCAGGAAATATAGGCTTGGGTCTTATGTAGCTAATCAGAAAGGGGCCATTTTCCAAGTATTGACTGATTCCAGGATACACTTTGGGACAGCCATCAAGTTAGTGAACTCCTGTCAATATGTTTTTTGTATTTGCTGTTTTCTATTGCTAAATTGTCATAAAAGATAGAGATGTTTAGAACACAGCTATCTTCACTTAATAATGATTGTGACAGAACTGACTAGATGTCAATGTTTCCGTATTCCATTTGTCTGTCCAAATATTTTATTTTACATTTCTTTGTTCATTAATGTGTTTCTTTGCATAACTAAGTTTGAAGGTGTATCTTTCTAGCTATTTATTTATATAAGCGAATAGTAATAAAGTTACACAGACAAACCATTTGGTAAAAACTGCAGGAAACATTCAGCCAAACTGGAGTCCTTACTCTGTAATACCTTAAAATTCCTGCAGTGGACACCAATGAGATATATGCAAATTACCCCTTAAGGACATAACAGTATTTCAGATGTATGACTTGTAAATGCCCTTGATGTTTTACTTTATATATACAAAAAAGTTAAAATAAAAGTATTTCAGTAGACCTTTCTCTTTGCAAGGGGGGTACTAATAATTTGGACAGATACAACACTACTTTATACTGAATGAGTCAGATGTACATTTTGTTATTCTAATTATACAAACAACTATTAATATCTATCTAACTTTAGTATATAGACTCATTGCCAGTGTAATATTTCAGGATGAAAATGTGGTCTTTAATTTGCTGTAAAGCAGTTTAATAGCCATTACTCTATTTTTCAAGATATTTATATAATTATGATCTCTATGCATATTTGCATATTTAATGGACTAATAAATGCAGATATTTGCAAAAAGTTTTAGTCGGACACCAACTATTAGTGCAGGTATTTTCCAGCATTGTGTATACTTTTATTTGATACCACAGAGTACCATATAAACACCTTCTAGTTATCAATATGATTATGATTATTTTTGTACAGTATACATTTATCAAAGTTTTAGAAAGTTAGTCACATTTTCTATGCTACCAGGTAACTCATTTTTAGAATGCCATTC
>NC_056743.1:465238964-465316464 GCF_019279795.1 Protopterus annectens | reverse complement strand
AGGTTTGTACAATTATTATGTACATTACCATAAATAAGCTATTTATATTTTTATAAATGACTTCTGTTTTCTTATGCAGTCTCTTTTGTTTCAGTACCTACTGGGGAAACAATGCTTTTGTCATTACAACTGGCTTATCTTTTCAGAAGGCTAAGAATTTTAACTACTTTGAGGAGTGAGATAAGAATTTTTTATTATCTGAAGGCTTCAGTTGTATATTATTTTATAAATAATTATTTTTAAAAAATATTTCCTGTACACTTACATGACATTGTTAGAACCTAAATTGGAGACTTTTGGTGCTGTATTTAGTGAGATGTTGCCTTCTCCTTTTGTAACAAACAAGTGTGCAAATATACTTACTTTGTAAAATATGGAAAATTGTGTACAACATATAACTGATTTTTTTATTTTAAAAAATCATTTTATATTATTCATTCACAGAGAAAAATTATTATTCCTATTAGTCAGTCTTTCATTGGATTTAAACTTTAACACCTACAATGTAACCAAATACTAATAAAAGTACATTAACTAAAAAGTATAGGAAAACCTCAATAACTATGACTAAAGAACTAAATAAAAATTGAGGTCCCACCAGGTTATTACAGAGAACAGAGAACCAAACAACTGAAATGGATTAAATACATTTAATAAGACTGTAATAAAAAAAAGAAAAGAAAAGAAACAGAAGTTAAGCACTTTCATCATGAATACAATTAGGAGTTCATCAGAACTTCCATGGTTAATCAGAGTCATGAACTTATACTAAAATTAAACCATCATATGACTTACAATAACCAATCATATCAAACATGTTGACAATACTTAATGTTAGCATCAAATCTTTCTATAAATTCTTTAAACATAATTCATACAGAATCATAAACATTCATATTGCTATGCCATAAAAAGTCAATATATTTTGTTATTGCAGTAGAGTACTAAATAAAACCAAATAAATTGTAACTTAGCTGCTTTTAACTTTAATAAACTACTTAGAGACAGCATAATTTAAACTAGGAAATGTGCAAATTTTAAGTCTAACTTGCACAATAGTTCCCTATATTCAATATATGTTCCCAAGGCTCCCCACTAAGATTGAATTGAACTTGTTCAGGAATAAAAAATAAAACTTGTTATTATGCATCAAAAAACACAAAAACAAGAAATAAGTGCAACCCCAAAAGCGAAACCAATAAAATCCAAAACCACTTGTGAAGCAGTGTGTCGAGTGCAAAATAATCAATTTATTAAAAGGCCAGCAAAAAACTTTAACTGAATCATCACATTTTCATTTAAAGACTTCTTCAGATAAAATTCCATATAAAATGTTTGCCTTTATATATCAGAAAACTCCACCTATCAATTATGCACCATCCATTAATACTCAAACACATATTAAAACAATTTACAGATTTAAAAATAATCACAGTATTTCTGTATAAGAAATGCTATAAATAAATAAATGCCGCATCCTGTATATGAAATGAAAAAAATTGTAAATTTATACATTATAAACTGATACATATACAATTTTCACATATAAAAATGTTATATAAGTAAATTAAAACTTAAAACTTTTCTGAATTTAAAAACTAATGTATTGCGACTTCTCCCAGTTAGGGTTCACCACAGTGGAACTCTGGTCCACTAATGACTGGCAGTGGATATTTACAATGCCAAGTTTGCCAGCCCAATGACCAACCTTCAAAGAAGGCACACCCATTCATGCATGCACCTACCTGCATGTCTTTAAACGTCACTTGACCATGGTTAGAACATGCAGACTCCACAAAGAAGGCGCTCCAACCAAGAATCGAATGGGAGAACCTCTTGCTGTGAGGCGACAACACTAATCACTGCACCACATCAAAATATTAATCTCTCTTTACTGCCATCTGCTGGCCAAAGCACAAAAAATGCAGGTGGACATACATAGGTTCATAGGTGTGTGCTAGGCTAATGGCCCTGGAGCCTTTGCAAGCCTAGCCCATAGAAGTGCCCTGACATAGTGCCGCCCAATGTTAGTTCCCATTGCCTATATCAAGTAGAGCCACTGGAGTGATCCTTGGGGTGAAATTTCTATTTCCCATCCACTCATCAAGATTTCTCTTAATGAGGGCCAGTGAGGTGCTCTGCTTGACATGTATGGGAAGTCTATTCGAGAGCATGGGCAGTCTCTGGGTTATGAACCTGTCCCTCCGGCATGTTCTGTTGATTGTGCTAATGAGGGTGAGGTTTCTGAAGCGTGTGGTGGGGAGGGATTGGGATTTCTTTGGATGTAGCATTTGTAATAGAGCTGGGTCAGACATGGCTTTGTAAGTCAAGCAGAGATTGCCTCTTAGTAGATGATATGAGACAGAGAATAGAATAGCTGGAGTTTTTTGAGTCTGTCCATGTAGGACATGTGTTTAAGGCCTATGGTCCTCTTCATGAGGTACTTTTGTGGCCTTTCCAGCTTTTGCATGTGTCCAGTGAGGTACATGCCAAATAGGGCATTATACTTGATGACTGGCCTAATGAGGGAAGAGTAGAGAGAGATGATGACCTCTTTCTTCCTGTATGCAAAACCCTTGGTAATGAGATGTGCCACATAGAAGGACTTTCTGACCACGCTGTCAATGTGGTGGTGGAACGAGAGGTTGCTGTCAACCTATGTGTCCCCAGATCTCTTATAACATCTTCAGTGTTCAGTGGGCTCCCATCAATGTGGTAATTAGTGGGAACTGAGTTTTACCCCAAAGGGGGTGATGTATTTTTTGGCATTAAGCTAAAGGCCATGGTTTTGTTACCAGTCATTGGTCTCAATGAGGCCTTTCTGTAGGATGTCTACATCACTTGGGGAGTTAATAGCTCCCAGCTTGCATTAGTCTGCTAACTTGGCTAGCCAGAGTCCCTCTGTATTGGTCTGGACTTGAGAAGTAGATACCAAACAGGAAAGGACCCAGGACCGAACCCTGTGGGACTCCACTCGTGACTGGTCAGCAGTCTGACTTGGAGTCAGCTACTTTCACACTCTGGGTTCTACCTGCGAGCCAGTTTGCAACCCACCTAGTGATATAGGCCTTATCATGACCCTTATCTTTTTGTTACCAATTAATGCATTCATCAACTGCTTTTCATCCATAGCCATATTATAGGGTTAATAGATCATATGCTTTTGAAATATTTTCCTAACATTCCTTTCACAGAATCCTTCATATAAAAGTAGAGTGGGATGCAGGAGGGGGTTAAAAGTGCTGGCCCAGACAAATTCATTCAGTGATTTATCCTTTTTAAAAGTATCATTATACATACTCTCAAATTTAATTTTCTGATGTACATCTTTAAATCTATAAGTGCTTTCACTATAGCCATCGTGTTTCAGAACAAATGTAAAACCTCTGCTGAAGAGTTCAAAGTACCTAGTTTCAATATCTATACTGCCATAATTAAAAATTTGAAAACTTTAATATTCATTCACAATAGCATTACTTCCTGGATGAGAATGACGATTTCCTGTATCAGTCCTTGCTGGGGAAGGGGATGAGGTAATATTCAGTAATGATGTTATAATACCATGTTCACCAGTACCATGGTTAAAAACTGGGGAACTAATTGCTAGGAGGTCTCAGTACAGAGGGGAGCTAGAGAGTACCTTTTCCATAAATATGGTTTGTTTTAACACCTATCACCTTTCCTGTTGTAATTTCTCCAACCGTTTCTGCAAAGGGTAGTAAGATTTGCATTGATTTTGTTCCCCATGTTTGGTGACATATCTTTCAGATTCCCCTGAGCTATTCTTGCTGATCTGTGAAGAGGTAGAAATTGCTCATGGTCTAAAAATTACTATGTCTTTCCTCCATTTCAAACCTATTGTTAGGTCCATTAGGGCTACAAAGATCATTACTGAAGTCAGGGTCTAGGACTCGTATATCATTAATGTTAAATTTGCCTTTTCCATATCCTTTTTATCTTTAATATTTTTAGGATAAACTTTCTTGTGTTTATATTTGTATGGCAATAGAACGTTTCTTACAATTTTCATTGTTCATATGAATATTATTATATTATTGTTTAGTGTTTATTGTTGGTGTTCACTGATTCAAGCTGACATTTGTCTTGTGGCCAGCTAATTCCAGAAAAGGTTTCAGACCAGTGTACTTAGTTGTTTATCAAATGTTCATATACATGCTTTTATTTCTGTATGTATCTTTGTATGTATAAATAAATTAATAACTAAAATCTTGATTCTTAGGTTTGGATCAGACATTAATTTTGCCCTATTTGGAATGTCATTTTGTTCATCAGTCTCCATTTAAAACATAACTGTTTTTTTAACAATAGCAAATTCTCTTTCTATAGAAATCAGAGTTGAAAGTAAATATTAACTATGAGGGAAGAACAAAAAATATTACACAAATTAGCATTTGGAGATTTTAATGACTCAGAAGCAACTTAGTTATTTTTACAGTGCTAATTTGTCTTACACTGGAACAAAACTATTTTCTTCCTTTTTCAAAAAAGCTCTTCTTATCTCACTAAACATATAAAGGTCAATAAAGTCAATAAATCTGTTGCAGATCTTGATAAAATTATTAAGCAATGGAAATGTCCTTAATGATCTTTCTAAAAAATGTGCATACAGTATTTCTGATCTTCTCTTCAGTGATAAATTCTTAAAGCATTTCTTTCCCAGTTATATTGTCATATCTTGAAAATAGTACATAGTGATTTTATGTTAAAGTCCATTATCCTAATAAAGTGTTAAAACATGTAAAATCTCTGGTCCGGCAGTTTTGCAGTGGACATGTTTGAATAGTTTCTTTATCATATAGTTATACTGCTCACTAAACGTTTATAATGTGAATTGTATTAAAGAATTGCATTAAAGAAAATCATGATCTTTATTAGAATTATTCCTGTAATGTATTTTCCCAAACCCAATACTTTTCCTCAGACAACAGGAACCACAGAGCTGTAATGCTAATAAATATTGATTTGTAAATATATATTTTGATTTTAGTGAGATACCTGAAGCTGTGCTTCCTAACATAAGGTGCTCCTTTCTATCTAGTTGGTTTTATCTGGATGCCAGTCCCTGGATCCTTCTCTTTATATAGAGCCATTAAAGTCTACGCTAGCACAAATGACATTTCCAGTGTACGTTTTGCCTTCAGTGGCTCTGAACAGCTTAATTAATTTAATGCTATCTATTTATTTCAACTGTTACTTAATTTCCATTTTCTTTTCAAATTAAATTGTAACATACCATTTGATATTTTTACCCTTCCATGTTAATATTTTATAAAATAAGACTGACCCATTTCTTCTTTATTTAACATTTGGATCTCCACTTTACTCTACTATTAACTGTACATCATTTTTGAGCTATAATAATGCACTATTTTTAATTTAATTGTTTTTGCAGATGACAAACCCTCCTGTCTCATTCTTATTTGGGTACTCCTTTTTTTTCTTATTTGATACTAGCAAGACTATTAGAAATGTTGTAGTTTTCTTGTGCATCTAGTTATATACAATACATAAATATATATATGTGTGTGTGTGTGTGTGTGTGCGTGCGTGCGTGTGTGTGCGTGTGCGCGTGTGCGCGTGTGTGTGTGTTGAAATAAACACATGCTGGTTGTCAGAATATCTAAAAGTAAACATCAATGGCACAAAATAACTCCAGAAAACATCAGCATTCTAAATATCACTGAGTCAGCAAATATTTGTAGTCCCCAATATAAGGGGCAAGCCTCAAATGGCCCAACTTCCTGCAAGTGATAATCACTACCAATACACATTGATTATCGTTCTGGCAGTTATTCTTACCACAGCAATAGCCAGACTTCCCACAGCACCACACACCCCAAAATAAAACAAAACATACTTGGCTATCATAAACCAGCTTATCACAGTATTAAGAGAGCACAAATTTTGGCTTTAATCAACCAAACATACAAAAAAAAAGTTGCATGAAATGCACATTTGAAATAAAATATATGTGTTTGCGTATATATTGAACACAAAAAGATCAACCAGCTAAGGTTGAAACTTACAATCCAAACCCATGTGCAACCAGAGTTTTTAGAAAATCGAAAAAGCTGGTAGCTTGTATGTAATTGTGGTATAGCGGGGATTGTTATATACGAGTATCAGAGATTGCAGGGGATGAGAGGAAAGTAGGGAGATGAAATGTATTTATTTATTTTATGTCTGCTTACTGGGAGAGCCTAACTAGGTCAGAGCCCAATTTCAGTTGAGGCCTGGGAGAAATACTTAGGATGCATGCCTTTGGAATGTGGGAGGAAAAAGGAGTACCCAGAGGCAAAAACACTCGAACACAAGTAGGACATGCAGACTCTCCACAGAAGGCACCCCAGCTGGGAAATTAACCAGAGACCCTGTGAGGTGACAATGCTAACTACTGCGTCACTGCGCCACCCAATGAAAATACTTTGTTTCCCAGGCCTCTCTGCAAAGTTTCCTGGAATACAATGGTTTTACTTTTTTTTGTTGTTGTTTTTGAAGGCAAACAGACCTATGTAAAGAATTCTCTGTTGGTGAACTATTTGCTGGAAGATATCTCAATGTAACGTCCAGTTTTGGGGCTTTGTCCTGAAACTGCTTAAGGAGTCTGCCACTATGTTTTTACATAGCTGTATATGGCCTGGAAGAATACATTGTGCTCACTGGTCCTAGACAATCCGGAACAGCCTAAACTGGGGGTAGGACCTTGTGCTGCCTTGTTTGTTTACCATTTCACTATTTCACTACTTGTTTATTTATTTACCATTTCACTATTTCACTACTTGCAACATGTCCAGAGACCAGGTTGATTTAGAAACCTCATCTCTTTCATGTTGATGTGTTTATGTTTTGAGGTTTCCAGTTTCTCTGTACTTTGATGTCTTGGAAATGGCACACCAAGTAAAGCCCAAAGCATCTTTTGCCACCCTCTGACAAGTTGTTGGAGGGGAAAAGGTGTATTTTACAATAAATTAAGCATGTTTATTCTACTATAATGGTTTCCTCCTTAGAAAACCAAAGACTTGAATTGACTAAGAGAAAGACATTAGTACTGTGCCTATGTTAACTTGCGATACCACTGGATCTCATGTAAAATTTGGAATAAAGAATCATGTGACTAAATTAAGCCATCAAACCGAGGGCCTCATTGAAGTCACCCATCTCAGCCAGACTGAGCAAAGTAGACACCTGGCTTTCAACAAGCACTTATCACATAGCTATTCCTTTCTTTTAGACTAAGAGAGAAGGTTAGAAGACAAAAATGAAGACATTGCATAGAAGTGCAAATTAAAGTCCAGTAATATTTCTTTCCATGGTGAGTCCTAATAGTATTAAGTCTGCTTCTTAGAGTTTCATGAATGGATGCCTGACAGCTAATTTAACATTTTATGTTATGTTCAGGCCCTGGAAAGAACACAAAGAAAACAAAGTCAAGTGGGAATCCCTGCTTAGAATCTGATCTCTACAGTAACTCTCTCTGTTTCCTGACAGACATAAGATAATTTGTCACAAAAAGATTTTTTTAGGAGGAAGGATACTCAACAGTTACTTATCTGTCAGAGTTCTTCATGCTGAAGCTAACCAATATGGATAACGAGACAAGACAGTGAAAGATGTCTGCATATGTGGACTAGCAGCAAAAATGTTCTGTGTTTTTTGGCATATTGGTATGTATGTTTTACACTACCATGGTGAATTATGCTTAGAGTAAATATATATTACATGAGCAAGTACCCTGAGCTTTGCAGTGGCTGGACATATGAGTTCCCTTGATAGACAAGTCCCTTTTGTTTGTAATACGGCAATAGTGATCTTATGAAGATCATCAGATGTGATTTGGTTCATACACAGATTTATGATTCCTGTGATTCAAATTTTGTAGTTATTGAACTTTAAATGCTGGTTATAATGTGATCAGAATGTAAATGTTAATTTGAAATGCAATTTGGAATGTAATCATCTGACTTGAAAAGTAACTTCTCCCTCTAGGCCTGGATAGAGGCTAAAAATGGTTCTTGAAATAGTTCACTGATTTAGTTAATAAAATTAAATAAAAAAGGTTTGATTTTATTTATTTATTTTTTCTAATAAAATGCATCTCAGGAAACACTAACTGTTAAAAATAAAAAAACAACATAAACAGACTAGGTCATGGCAATATTAATAGTTTAATAAATAGATACAAGCTTTCACGTACAAATACTTTATCATCCAGCAGATAAATAAAGGTGGAGCAGTTGTAGTAATAGACACCAGTAAGTGCAATAATAGCATGAATGAAATACTTAACGATGTTTCAACGTATGCTGTTTTGATGAAAAATTATGTAGACTTGATTATTTCAAAGGTTAAACTGATTGTTTATGATATGTGTTTGAATTTTTATATTTCTTCTGAATTGTTTGAATATTTTTGTGTTGTGTAACCTCTGCTACCAGTTATATATGGTCAATCTAAAATATGCAAAGATTAATTAAATCCACCCATGTGCCTATTGTGTCAGGGAGTGGCTGGCTGACAAAACCTATTTCTATATATTTAGAGACAATATTAAGACTCTATCTGGATACCAATAAATACATAATAATGGATGCAGATGATTTTGTGAGGCAACTTAGTAAATGGTTTATGTCTACCTTGTGTCCCTCTTAAATTTTTTTTACGTCAGACATAAAATCTTTGCTTACATCTGTTTCTAATGATCAAGGGGTCTCTTCTAATAGAAATATCCTGAATTCCACTAGAACCAATGCCAACAGTTTTCTTAATACTATCTGTACACTGGTAGAGATAGTACTTGAGAAATTAGGTTTGGTAATGAGCTAATTTTTCTAGGGACATCTTCAGATGGGGGTTAGATAGAAATAGTATGGGAATTAAGAGAGTAGGGAAAAAGGGCTAGAGGGGGGCCAAAAGGGTTAAATGAGAATGTAGGATGATTCAGAGGAAATGAGGTAAGGCTAGGTAGGGGCTTAGTGGGTTTTATGCAAGTGTAACTGGGTAAGGAATCACATTTTGACATGCTCTTGCTACCCTCCCCCTTTTGAGGAACAGTGGGGATTGTGGTTATTTTACAAGCTTGTGTATGCAGAGAAGGGGCAGGCATGTCCCGCTACTGTTCTCCCGCTGGTGTTGGATGTTCATTTCAATGAGTTGGGAAATGAAAGTGAGTAATTGGATGCTGCTTGATTAGTAAAATATGAGAGCAGAGGTAAGGATGCTGCTTATTTGGTTGGATGTTTAATTCAATAAGTGGGAAATGAAAGTGAGCAATGGCACACTACTTGACAAAATAAATGAGTGGAGGTAAGGTCTCTGCTTATTTGGTCAAGATGAGCGAGGTCACACTGTCATAGTTAACAGTCATATGGATGTTTATGCTGTGATTAATAAATAATATTGGTCAATAAAGTTATGTTTATGGAAGTGTAATAAAGGTCATCAAGTGTCATTTGGTGTGATGTGTTTATTGAAGGGTGCCAGGTCACCAATGCATTTTGCTATGGTGATGGAATTTTCGTACAGAGAAATATTATTGCTACGGGCACACTTGTAGCAAATTCTTGAAACTAAAAAGTAAAATAAAAATAAGAAACTGTTTTGCATTTTACTCCATATTTACTGGCTGTTGTAGCTGTCAGAGTCTCTGTGGCCTACTCCTGTATCAAATACATATCGTAATTTAGTCATACTTGACTGGGAACACAATTATGTATTTAGGCACATCATTCAAGGTTAGTGGATGACATTTTTATGTTATAGGGTTCAAATGAAGATGAACTTGAATGTCTTATTCTGTATCTTATTTATAGTACTACTTTATTTGAAATTTCAGTCTAATTACTCACATGTAAGCATTAAGTTTGTGGCTATATTGGTCTACTGGCATGGACTGGGGTCCTTAATTACCACAATTTATAAGAGGGATACAAAAATTAATAGCTATTTAAAAAGCAATAGTATGCATCCAGTGTGCGCACGTGGACACACTCACACACACACACACACACACACACACACACACACACACACACACACACACATATATATATATATATATATATATATATATACAAACATATACACTGTGGAAATTTCAAATCTACTTCAGTCAATAATTTACAATGTCGACCTGAAATGTTGAATGTGAAATTCTGAATAGTAAACCACAAATAAGCTGAATAAATCGACCTCCATGGTTCAATGTATTCGACATAGCAGGAGGTAATGTCACTCACCTCCTGCTTTTCACAGTAACGTACCATTGAACTCTACATTCAACGGTACATTCATTTTACTATTTTGCATGGGGGCTGCACCCCCACACCCCCTGAACATTAAATATACCATCTCTGAGATCACACTACAGTGAGGAAATGGGCTAATTCCCTGTTCTTCACTGAAGAGAGACCTCCCTCCACAGTCTCAGTACATCTCTTGCCAAAAGGTCAAATGTACCATGCAACTCGACTAAACGTGGTCGACCTCTGTTGGTTTGATTTCCTGGCCCTTGAACACCGTGATTTTGAACATCAGCCATTCGACTGCCATTGGGGTAAGTCATTGTAAATATATAAAAGAATATTTTAAAGGAACAATTTTGTCAACTATATAGATTAACGTTTGAAGATAAACTTTTTTATTTAAGGCCAAGGGTGATGTCTAATGACTTTTGAAATGTGGTTATAGTCAAAAAAACAAAGCACTGGATGAAGTAAGACAGCACTGTGGTAAGAATATATGTCCATATTTCAATTCTAATCAATTGATAAAGAACAATGTTATGGCAATTTCTGATACTAATTTTCCTTGTATTATATCATGTACAAGTAATAGCATATCCATTATAAATATTATAAAAGATAATCGGTCACTTTTATTGATGTTGCCTGACACTGCAGAAATTGTGGGGTCATCTCCCAGAGTAGTATTTAAGTTTTTATGTTGTTTTATAATTAAGTTATAGATGGATGAATTCTATAGTAAATGGCATGAGGGATATAAACCTGACCACAAGCAAAGGTACTTTCTCTTGTGTGAAATGGAACTATTGCCTATTTATTGATACCACAGCTTATTTTATACATCCTATAACTAATTATACATATTATTGTTCTCATTATGCTGATTGTGATAATATGAGTTTGGTATATATTGATCGTTTTTCACTTTATATAGGGGAAACCAATAGAAGGTTGCACAATAGGATAGCTCAATATAGCTATGATATTAAAAAGTTGACTACTACTAAATATTAGCTAAATGTGTCTCATTTAAGGGCAAGTTTTATACTTTTAATTTTTTTTGTTTTGCAATTAATTTTTGATGTATTAGGATGGGTGATATTGTAAATAGAAAAGAAGTATTTGCATGTGAATGGGTTAGTAGACAATGTACGGAATATACCTGGAAATATTGCATTTTGCTCTTTAAAGCCTATTTTAAAGCAGAGTAGCTTACATCATTGATCGTGTGACTACTTTAAATTATTTCAAATTGATGTACTTTTAATTTTTGCTATATAACGACTGTACATTACAGCTTTTAAAATTTATTTTATTTATTTATTTTATTTTACATTTGTTGACCGGGCTAGTCTAGCTGGATATATGTCCATTTTCAGTAGAGGCCCGGGGAGAAAAGCTCCACACAATACAAATCAAATTCACATTTACAGAAGTACATATTTAGAATGCAAATACATTATATTGTAAAGATAAGAGAAGTAAATAAGAGGTTGCAAATTTATAAAGTACATAAAGGTTACATATATTTGTAAAAAACTTAGTAGAGTTAATAAGAAGTTATATTTAATTGTTGCTAAAGAATACTAGTTAAGAAAAGAGAAGAAAAACAATAGTGTAGATGTAGATAAGAAAGGAAGATAAAGGAAAATTAAATGGAGTAGCAGTTAGGTAATAAATCTAGAAATAATATGTGTTACTTTTTAATGAATCCAGTAATAGCTAGCACTATGATGGAGATGAAGCATAGCAGTATTTAATATGAAATAGTTTGAGAGAATAGAAGCATAATAAGTTGTAAAGATGAAATATTTTCAGAGATGAGAATGTAGGTTGATTAAGGTAATAATGGATAAGTTGGTCAGTCAGGTTTAGAACAGGGGCACATCCAATGTGTTTTCAGGAAGAGCTTAAGTTTATTTTTAAACAGAGTAGTAGAGGGAGGTGTGGTAAGTTCTGAGGGAAGTAGGCTCCAGGATTTTCCAATAGAATTAGAAAACAGAGAGTCTCCAGCTCTATTATTTGATTTATTGATGTATACAATAATTTTTTGTGATGATCTTAGGGACTTAAGGTTATCATAGGGGTGAATAAGGTTAGATAGGATGGGTGTTCTGGTAGGCTGATAAAGTATTTTGTGGACAATGGCCAGTTGATTATATTTTAGCTGTTGCTGAAATTCAAGCCACCCAAGATGCTTTAGATTAATACAGTGATGTGTTCTATATGGGTTACCTGTGGCAAATCTGGCTATGCTATTATAGGAGTTTTCTAGTTTCTTAAGGTTATTTTTTGACAGATTGGTAAATATGGGTGAGGCATAAAAAAGGGTGGAGATTAAATGGGTGTGGGCAATGGTTATTCTTGTTGCAGGAGTGAGGAAGGATTTAATCCTATACAGAGAGCCTATTTTTTTTTATTTGTAGTTTTTAGAATGTTGTTGATATGGGCTTCAAAGTTTAGGTTATTATCAATGGTGATACCTAGTAGTTTGGTCGTTAGATCTTGGGATAGAAGTGTACCGTCATAAGATGATACAGTGAAGTCTATTGGGGGAGATTTACTGGTAGGTGTAAAAGGAGAAGTTTATTTTTTTTTAGGGTTTAATAGGAGACAGCGTTTTGTAAGCCATAGGTCTACAGAGTTGAATATGTTTTGAGATATGGAGTGAAGTTCTGATGCAGTTGTGGCTGAGCATATAAGTGTGGAGTCATCTGCATATTGGATACATGTAGCTTGGGGAACTACTAGGTGAAGGTCATTGATGAATATAGAGAACAGGAGAGGACCCAGTATGGAGCCTTGAGGAACACCAATATTAACAGGTAGCTGGGTAGAAAGAGCATTGTTCCAGAGTACTGCTTGATGTCTATTATTTAAGTAGGAATGGAACCATTTTATAGCTAGTGGGTCGAGAGACAGAGATTTGAGAATGTTTATGAGTATAGTGTGATTTACCATGTCAAAAGCCTTGGACAGGTCTATGAATAGTGCAGAGGAGAGCATGTTAAGGTTTCTGTTGTTATTGATGGTGTCAATAAAGTAAAGGAGGGCAGTAGTTGTGCTATGGGAAGGTCGGAACCCATGTTGGGTGTTGGAAAGCAGGTTATTATGGAGAAGGTGGTCGAGCAACTGCCTATGGATACATCCTTCCATGATCTTAGATAGAGGAGAAAGTAGGGCTATGGGCCGATAGTTGGAGAGTTCAGTGGAGTCTACTCCTTTATGAAGGGGAATAATATGAGAGACTTTCCAAAGTTTAGGGATATATCCTTCAGTGAAGGTTCTATTGATGAGGATGGAGATTGGGTAAGCAATAGATTTGGCTGCTGTCTGTAGGTATTCTGAGGGTAGGTGGTCTGCAGAAAGAGTATATGGTTTCAGTTTTTGGATAAGGGTAAGAATAAATGATGCGGGGACAGGTTGGAAGAGAAAAGGAGGAGGTAGGTTAGAGTCAGATTTAGATGTTGTTATGTTTTGAGGAGAGAGCTGACAGGCAAGAGTTTGAATTGCTTTGGTAAAAAAGGTGTTAAAGGCATTAGCAGTCTGTTTAAGATTGTCTTTGTCAGTGCCTTGTGGGTTAGGTGTGATAGATTGACTTGGATGCAATAATTGATTAATACTTGACCAGAACTTTTGAGGTTTATTATGGTGGGTCTGCTGAAATTGTAAATAATATTTTTTTTTATCAAATACTATGGCTTTTTTTGTTTCATTTCTCAGTTGTTTGTAGTTTTGGACGTCAGTATGGTTTTTAGTTAATCGTGATTTATTCCAGTATTTATTTCTGATATGGATTTTTTGTTTGGTTTCCCTGGTAAGCCATGGAGCAGATTTAGTTCTTATCCTTATAGAGCGGGTAGAAGCATGACAGTTGAGTATGTTTAGGAAATTAGTATTAAAGTAATCAACAGCTTCATCAAGAGAAAGGTGTTTTAAGGGGGATGAATTGCATGCCTTAAGTTCACTAAGGAATAGATCTGAGTTGAATTTTTTCTTGGTTCTAATTACCCTATTTATGGGTTGAATGGGTGGATTGGTTTTGAGCCTGATAATGTAGGTTAATGAGTGGTCCCTTATATTGTCAGGGAGGGTTCTGGCTACATAAGTCTGGGGTTGATTATTAATGAGTATCCAATCTAAGGTGCTTTCTTTCTTGCTATTTTTGTTTATTTTAGTAGGGGAGGTGATAGTTTGGGTGAACCCATAGAGATTGATATGGCTAGTGAGGCAGTTTTTATTGCAAGAATTCCAATCTATGTTAAAATCGCCTAGGATTATGGTTTCTTGGGGAAGGTTTAGAGATAACCAACAAAGTATGTTTTCTATGGTAGTGATGTTATTACCTGGTGGAATATAGATGCAAACAATATAGATTGATTTAAATGGGTTTAGCTGAAATATGGTAATAAGTATTTCAGCATTAGAGTCTTGAAAAGTTTTTTGGGTAAAGATGGTTATTTGAAAATCAGATTTGAATAGAACAGCTACTCCACCACCTTTCTTGGTTACACGGTCAAAACGTATGATGTTGTAACCAGGTGATAACATTTCATTGTCTTTTGTTACTGGTTTTAACCAAGTTTCTGTAAGACATATAATATCAAATGAGTAGAGTTCCAGGAGAGCGTGGAGTTGTGTTATTTTATTATTAATGCTATGTGTATTGAGGTGGGCTATTAAGAGTGAGTTTGGAGGTTTTTTAAGTGGGTGAATGTCCAAGGGGTTTGGGTTATTGAATTGAGTGGTATTGGAGGTGTTTGGGCTGGGGTTTGGGTGAATGTCTCCATCTTTTAGGGAGTGGAGTAGTGTTAGATATTGATCATTAGTAAATTTATGGAGAAGAAATGGATACTTTCTGGACTTAGGGAAATTATATCTAATGTGCGCTATCCTATGGTATTTAGGTAATAGATAGTTTGGTATGGATGTAACACTGAAATGGTGAGTGTGAGAGGGTAGTGAAGAAGAGGTAGATTGTTTAGTAGGGTATAATAAGTTTGTGTATACAGGGTGCTCATAGGAGGTTAATAGGTAGACAAGAGTTAATGGAGGTAGAAGTGTGAGTATGAGTAACATTTGTAGGTAAATTAAGGTGTAGGGTTTATTCATAGACATGGTAGATATGAATTATATTTATAGATGCAGTGGTAAAGCTGGTGTGGTCAGGAAAGGTAAAGAGAGAGATGGGAGAGATAGGAATTGGTTGAGAAAAAGGTGGGAAAATAGGGGAGATTATGAGATGGAGGTGTGACTGTGATAAGTGAAATCGAGAGGGGGTGTGGTTTGATAGGTATAAGTTTAGGATCACTGGGGGTGGGTGGAATTTGGGGGTAGGGTAGGGGAGCGGAGTGAGCCCGCAGGATGAACGGAGCGGGTTAGAGCAAGTAAAGATGAGATCCTGGAGACAATCAGAAAGTTACCAATTGTAGAGGAGCTCTAGGTAGTTCCAGGTGAGTGTGGAGTATAAGTACTATAAATAGTTAGCAGGAGATAGTTGAGAGAGGAGAGGGACTATAGTAAACAGAGGGGGTATTAATAGTAAAGAGAATAAAAATGATGAGAGGATAAGAAGTAAAGAGGGATATTATACTAGTGAAGAGAGAAGGGAGTTAAGAAGCCAGGTTAAGGTTGCCAACTGGTGGACAACAGCTTGAATTACAGCTAGTTAGCTAAGTAGAAATAGAGAAGAAAAGGTAAGTCGATTAGTAGAACCAAGGGGAGAAGGGTTAAAAAGTAGGGAAAGATTTAGAAATGGCTGCTGGGAAATGTGGCTCAGGAAGGAGACTTAAAACATACTCTACTTGATTTTATATAATACAGAACAATTCTGTCAACAGTTTTATCAAGGGGTCAAACGTACTTTCTTAAGCTCCTTAGTAGGGAGGGATTTAGAGTACTGGACAAAGGATTCTTGGGGATGCAGATAAGATGGAAGTCTTTAGTGACCAGGCAGGTTGATTCCCAAGTTCTTAAAGCAGAGAGGAGGTTGAGAGTTTCTTAAGTTCCTTAGTAGGGAGGGATTTAGAGTACTGGACAAAGGATTCTTGGGGATGCAGATGAGATGGAAGTCTTTAGTGACCAGGCAGGTTGATTTCCAAGTTCTTAAAGCAGAGAGGAGGTTGACAGTTTCTTAAGTTCCTTAGTAGGGAGGGATTTAGAGTACTGGACAAAGGATTCCTGGGGATGCAGATGAGATGGAAGTCTTTAGTGACCAGGCAGGTTGATTCCCAAGTTCTTAAAGCAGTGAGGGGGTTGAGAGTTCCTTAAGTTCCTTAGTAGGGAGGGATTTAGAGTACTGGACAAAGGATTCTTGGGGATGCAGATGAGATGGAAGTCTTTAGTGACCAGGCAGATTGATTCCCAAGTTCTTAAAGCAGAGAGGGGGTTGAGAGTTTCTTAAGTTCCTTAGTAGGGAGGGATTTAGAGTACTGGACAAAGGATTCTTGGGGATGCAAATGAGATGGAAGTCTTTAGTGACCAGGCAGGTTGATTCCCAAATTCTTAAAGCAGAGAGGAGGTTGAGAGTTTCTTAAGTTCCTTAGTAGGGAGGGATTTAAAGTACCGGACAAAGGATTCTTGGGGATGGAGATGAGATGGAAGTATTTAGTGACCAGGCAGGTTGATTCCCAAGTTCTTAAAGCAGAGAGGAGGTTCGGAGTTTCTTAAGTTCCTTAGTAGGGGGGGATTTAGAGTACTGGACAAAGGATTCTTGGGGATGCAGATGAGATGGAAGTCTTTAGTGACCAGGCAGGTTGATTCCCAAGTTCTTAAAGCAGAGAGGAGGTTGAGAGTTTCTTAAGTTCCTTAGTAGGGAGGGATTTAGAGTACTGGACAAAGGATTCTTGGGGATGCAGATGAGATGGAAGTCTTTAGTGACCAGGCAGGTTGATTCCCAAGTTCTTAAAGCAGAGAGGAGGTTGAGAGTTTATTAAGTTCCTTAGTAGGGAGGGATTTAGAGTACTGGACAAAGGATTCTTGGTTATGCAGATGAGATGGAAGTCTTTAGTGACCAGGCAGGTTGATTCCCAAGTTCTTAAAGCAGAGAGGAGGTTGAGAGTTTCTTAAGTTCCTTAGTAGGGAGGGATTTAGAGTACTGGACAAAGGATTTTTGGGGATGCAGATGAGATGGAAGTCTTTAGTGACCAGGCAGGTTGATTTCCAAGTTCTTAAAGCAGAGAGGAGGTTGATAGTTTCTTAAGTTCCTTAGTAGGGAGGGATTTAGATTACTGGACAAAGGAATCTTGGGGATGGAGATGAGATGGAAGTCTTTAGTGACCAGGCAGGTTGATTCCCAAGTTCTTAAAGCAGAGAGGAGGTTGAGAGTTTCTTAAGTTCCTTAGTAGGGAGGGATTTAAAGTACTGGACAAAGGATTCTTGGGGATGCAGATGAGATGGAAGTCTTTAGTGACCAGGCAGGTTGATTACCAAGTTCTTAAAGCAGAGAGGAGGTTGAGAGTTTCTTAAGTTCCTTAGTAGGGAGGGATTTAGATTACTGGACAAAGGATTCTTGGGGATGCAGATGAGATGGAAGTCTTTAGTGACCAGGCAGGTTGATTCCCAAGTACTTAAAGCAGAGAGGAGGTTGATAGTTTCTTATGTTCCTTAGTAGGGAGGGATTTAGAGTACTGGACAAAGGATTCTTGGGGATGTAGATGAGATGGAAGTCTTTAGTGACCAGGCAGGTTGATTTCCAAGTTCTTAAAGCAGAGAGGAGGTTGAGAGTTTCTTAAGTTCCTTAGTACGGAGGGATTTAGAGTACTGGACAAAGGATTCTTGGGGATGCAGATGAGATGGAAGTCTTTAGTGACCAGGCAGGTTGATTCCCAAGTTCTTAAAGCAGAGAGGAGGTTGAGAGTTTCTTAAGTTCCTTAGTAGGGAGGGATTTAGAATACTGGACAAAGGATTCTTGGGGATGCAGATGAGATGGAAGTCTTTAGTGACCAGGCAGGTTGATTCCCAAGTTCTTAAAGCAGAGAGGAGGTTGAGAATTTCTTAAGTTCCTTAGTAGGGAGGGATTTAGAGTACTGGACAAAGGATTCTTGGGGTGCAGATGAGATGGAAGTCTTTAGTGACCAGGCAGGTTGATTCCCAAGTTCTTAAAGCAGAGAGGATGTTGAGAGCTTACTGCCAACTAGGCCCACTGTAAAAGTTACCATCAAGGCAGACACAAGGAAAGCCTGCAAAACAGAGAACCACCAAGGAAAGCAATCAAAGCACTAGGTAAAGCCTGCAAAACTGTGAACCAACGAAACCGTTGCAAGGTATGTCCATTAATATCCTGTCTGTGACTCCCAATAATGAAGAAACAGGATTGTATTTTTTTTCTCTTGTTTGAGAGAGACAAACGCAATGAAGGGAAATATTTATAGTATTAAGTACCTATTTAACCTCCTACACATAGTGGCATGGGCTCAACATGGCAATCAGCAGCTGAGTAAAGTATTTGTATGTGAAAGCTTGTATCTATTTATTAAACCAGTAATATTGTTGTGAGCTATTATGTTTATGTTGTTTTTTTATTTTTTTTTTTCTGTTTGTGTTGAGCAGCATAAGAAAGTATTGCAACTCCACTGCTCAGACTGCTTTCCATTATAGTTGGGTAGCTGTAGCTAATGATACATACACGGAGCAGTAGAACAAATGTTGCATAGAGGAAAAACTGTAGAAGGTAAGTGAACAGAGGGTAGTAAGTACAGGAAAAAGGGACATTGCTGATGCAGAGTAGTTGGTGTTGACACTACAAACAATGCATCATTCAGTTTCTACACATTGGGTAATATTATGTTTACGTAATTTCCTATTTCCAATGTCTGTATGAGAGTATTTAACTATATTGGCAACTTATAAAACAAGTGCTTTTGTTTTTTGTTTTTTTGAATATGTGTAGTTACTTTAGTAGCCATTTGCTCAGTATAATGCTGTGGTACATTTATGGAAATTGTACTTTAACACTGAAAAATCCACGGCAAACTATTGTATATGGTAATAAGTGTAAATATAGTTTTGTTACATTCTTTTATTTTTGGTTGTAGAATCCATATTTTGCAACATTAAAGTGCATGAAATATGGACAAAATATAATGGGGCAAAAGTCCAAAATCTGGAACAAATTTGACATATTACTTTGACAAACTTAGAAAATGGCTAGAATAACAGTTTCCATTAGCATGCATTTTATGAATGATGCTAAGTTTGAAACTCAAATATATGTCACTATTTAATGACTTTAAAACTTGATGCTTTTTCCACAAAATTATAAATGTTACAAGGAACAGACATGTCTTATGACAAAAATCTGGGCAGCTGAGAGGTATGGTGGAATCATTAGCAGGGTGTCAAAATACTACATCTTATTATTTTGCATAGATGTGTTTTAACTTCAATTTTTTGTACTCCTATTAGCAGCTCACTTTTATATCTCAATGTCACTAGATCACATATTAAAAAGAGAAAACTTGGTTGATTAGACTTGTCTGAAGACTAAATTGACTCCCCCCCCCCCACACAGCTGTTCCTAGATCTCTCTAAGGCCTTCAACGCAGATTCCCACCCCCTTCTACTCACAAAACTCACCAACTTTGTTCTCTCACCCCCTACCTTAAACTGGTTCTCAGACTATCTCACCAATAGGCAACAATCCACCAAATGGCAACACTCTTTCTCAACACAGCTACAAGAGTACCTCAAGGATCTGTCCCAGGTCATGTCCTATTCAGCATATTAATTAACAACTTTCACACCACCCTTATCCATGGCACAGTTATCCAATATGCAGGTGATTCTACAATCATCTGCACTGCCAAATCCATATCTGAGTGACATCTTACTCAAAATGCTTTCACTTCAACTGAAACTTGAATGTCAAACAACCATCTTGTTCTAAATCCCAATAAAACTAAACTTCTAATATTCCCCCCCAAAAAGGTGCCGCTCTGACAAAAATGTTTTTTCTGTCCAGTCCCATAATAATAATACTCTTATTGAAGTTATTCCAAGTACTAAACTGTTAGGAGTTATTATTGATGAAAATTTAACATTCAACCTCCATAGCCATAGCATCATCAAAAAAACACATCAGAAATGAAGCACCCTCTATAGACAGAAATACTACCTTAATTTTACTGCTAAAAAAGCTGTAGCCTCATCCTTTCTGCTTCCATCTATACTATACGATGCCCCAATTCTCAACAATATCCAGTCTTCCCTGAAAACCAAACTGGATTCATGTTACAATAAATTTGCAACAAATTAAAAAAACTCAGCACACCACTGCTTATCTCTTCATCAGGTAAACTGGTTCAAACTCCCACACTACCTCATTTATTCACAATTAACCACTGCACATAAACTTATATAGAAACCTTCATCTTGCCCCTCCCTCTTCTTACTGACTACATACCCCCCTAACAGGTCATGAAGATCCGAAAACACAATGATGCTGAAAGCTGAAAAACCCAGCCTTGCAGCTGGTCAAATGCTGTACTCTTATCCTGTCTCAAAACTATGGAATGCCCTCCCAGCTTCTTTCAGAACAATCAGTAATCCTGCTCTCTTTAAGAAGTCTCTCAGTACATATATCTCTTCTTTCTAGAAATGTACTTGTGCCAAAATAGTACTTCCTACCACCTGGTCCACTACTATAACCCTCTACAATATCACTGCTATTAAGCTCTGTTTTACCTGCTGAATTTGACTGCTTATGCCTACAAAACTCCAACAAGTAGCAATCTAAGCTGCTACTCTACCTCACAATCTCCATCTTCAGTGATCCAGTTGTACATAATTTTGATGTGTAATGTTTGTAAATAACTTTTACCATTATGTTTATATTTATTTTCATGCACTAAGACTGTATATAAACTGTATATTTTGCTACTTCTTGTATGTACTATTAATGTATGTGGAGCTTTTCTCCCCGTGGCCTCTACTGAAAATGTGCTCACCTAGGCCCAGTAGACTTTCCCGGTTAACAAATGCAATAAATAAATACAAACTGAGTTTCATTTGAAATGTAGAAAGCACATTCAGAGTTTCAACACTTCAGGCTGTGTTATGTTTTTGCTCTGTCAGGTGGACAGCTGGGGATTATTAAGCATTCAAGATGCATTTAAAGAAATACAACTGCTGCTTCATTACTTGTAGGTAATGTTAAAATTTACTCATGAAGAAAACACACACATGGAATATTAATGGTCTGTTTCATTTACAACTTACTAATGCTCTTTAATGACTCTGATTCTATTTCTGAGATAGGTTCAGAGTTTGTTTTCCAACATTGTAATTTTAAAGTTGTATACTGCAGATTTTTTGATTGCCATAGCACAAATGTACTTTATGCAGGGCTTTGTGACACTTGCAATACTTTTGACATAGATAAAACCTCTCCAAGACTTTCTAGTAGAACAGAAGAGCCACTGTGCAGCTATTCGCAACAAGCACCTGTGAAACTCATTAAGCAAGCATAGTTTATACTGCACAATCTTCCAAAAGTTTACATCCATTGATGTTTTTTTATGGGGATATTGATACTTTGCTGGAAGAACATCAACTGAAGTGACAAGTATTGCTTTGGGTTGATGCTGTCACTGGGCTTAATGAAACACTTAACACTAAATGTATACTATGTTAACTCAGGTAACCCCTGAGCAACCTTCCTGCCTTTAGTTTTTGTTTTTCAAACTTGTTTCTGCCTTGTTTTGAGTTTGTTTGAATTTTATTACCTTTGATAATGTTCGCACATTAGTAGTAGTTTTTCTTTTAAAACTAAGACACATCAGTTTTGTATAGGTGGATTTAATTGCAACCAAAACAGTATATATTGACCTGTACATTGCATTCTTATCATTACAATTTTTTTTTCTGAATAAGTTCTTGCTATGAATAAAGAAAGAAAGTGTTCAACACAGGCTCTGCTTTTTCTGTCTGGCCTGGTAAAAGAAGTTTTTATTGTATTTGAGTTTATTAAATATATCCATCTATATATATATATATATATATATATATATATATATATATATATATATATATATATATATATATATATCTTTTTATCAAATTGACATTTCACTGAACTTCAAATAACGACTCCACTTGTTCAAAAACTCAGTATACCGAACGTTCACTGCGCAGAACTCCAAAACATGAAAAAACAACTTAAAACAAAATACAAAAACAACATATAGCCATAATAACTTTAGCAGGGTGAAAGCCCCCCTGCACCCCCGTATGTGTGTGTGTGTGTGTGTGTGTGTGTGTGTGTGTGTGTGTGTGTGTGTGTGTGTGTGTGTGTGTATGTGTGTGTGTGTGTGTGTGTGTGTGTGTATATATAAATAAATAAATATATATATATATATATATATATATATATATATATATATATATACACAAGATCGCACTACAGTGACAACACTGTTGTGCGATCTCCACTAAAACCCCACAGGCACTTTAACAGTACTGTGCAACATGTTTAATATTTCTAAACTTAACTGGCGTATCCGCCATGCCAGATGATACTAGTACGGTATACTTGAAGGTACATCCACACTGCAAATTTGTATATGTCACACCACCAGAAGCATAGGATCATAGGAGGTTACTAGGCTATTGGCCCTGAGCCCCTTACAAGCCTAGCCAAGAGCTTAGCCCATATTCTGACAAGTCAGCACCCAATGCCCCTGTCCAACATGGACACAGGTGGATTCCCAGGAGTGTATTTTCTGTTCCCCATCCAGTTATCCAGGCTGCTCTTAAAAAGCGTTAATAAGGTACTATGCTTGACATGGAGAGGGAGTCTATTCCAAAGAAGGGGGAGTGTCTGAGACACAAATCTGCCCAGCCAACAAGTCCTGTTGATGTCACAGACCAGGTTAAGGTCACGCATGTGGGTTACTTGAGTGGAGCTTTACTTGCGGATATGCAGCAGTCCCATCAAGGTGGGATCTGAGATTGCTTTGTATGTCAAACAGAGGTCACCTCTGTGGAGTCTGTAGGAGACTGAATAGAGGGACAGGGCCTTTAGCCTATCTGTGTATGGTAGATGTTTGATTGCCTGTATTCTCCTGTTGAGGAACCTCTGTGGTCTTTCCAGCTGCTCCATGTGCTTTGTAAGGTACATGCTGATAGGGGCATTGTACTCAGTAATGAGTCTTATAAGGGAAGAATACAGGGATGTTATGACAACCTTGTCCCTGAATGAGATACATTTACTAATGAGGTGGGCCATGTCAAAAACTTTCCATACAATGGAGGGAATATGGTGGTCAAAAGTCATTTTGCTATCAATCTGGGTGCCCAAGTCCCTCTCGACTGATTGCGTGCTTAAGATCTTGTTATTAATGTGATAATTTGTGGAGATATCACTCCCCCCAAAGGGATGATGATGCACTTTTTGGCATTCAGTTTGAGGCCATGTGTCTGACACCAGTCATATGTTTGGGTGAGACCCTCTTGGAGGATGTCCACATCACTAGGGGAACTGATGACAGCACCCAGTTTACAGTCATCTACAAACTTGGTCAGCCATAGCCCACTGGTTTTGTACTGCACCTTAGAAAAGTATATCCCAAACAACAAATGCCCCAAGACCAATCCCTGGGGTACACCACTCATTACAGGTCGACTGCTTAAGGTAGCTTCCCATATCTTGACTAGGTGGGTTCTATCAGTGAGCCAGTTTGCTTCCCATCTGGTAACTTATGGATTGATGCCTAGTTGAGAGAGTTTATCTATTATACTCGAGTGGGGAATAGTATGGGAGGCTTTAGCCAGGTGAAGGTAGGTGGTGTGCACTGTTTTCCCCTCATCCATGGCTTTGGTGACTGTCTCAAAGATGTCCACCAAATTTAGCAGGCATGACCTCGATTTGACAAAACCAAACTGTGTGGAATCAAGTGTTTTGAGGCTGCCAATGTTCTTGTTAATGAGGTTCATGATAATACAATCCATGGTCTTGCAGATCAGGCTAGTTAGGCTGCTGGGTCTATAATTTCCTGGATCAGTAGACACTCCACATTTCTGCAAAGGAATGACAGTGGCTGACCTCCACTCATTTGGGATGAAGCCAGTGCTGAAGCTTTAGGTGAATAGGGTGGCTAATGATGCTGCAAGTTCCTGTCTGACTTCATGTAGGATGCAGCCTGGGAAGTTCTCTAGTCCCATGGAGGCTGTATTCTTTGCCTTTGACAGGGCAGTGATGACTTGCTCTCTAGAGATAAGGGGAGGGAGGCAGGTGCTGGGGATCTCCCACTTTACTAATGAAGGGGAAAGAGGGGTGAGGTTTTCACTGAACCTGTCTGTCAGCAGGTTGGCTATATCTATGGCATTTGTGCATGTGGTGTCCTTGACCCCCAGTCCTGAACAGATCTGGCTGCTTCCCTTGAGTTTGCAGACATATGCGAAGAAAGCCTTGTGATTGTCTTTAGTAGATGTGGCGAGTCTGGACTCAAAGTTTGCTTTGGAGAATTTTAATAGTGCTCTTATTTGCTTGTTCAGACTAAGGAGAGATTGCTTCCAGTTAGGCACCTGCTCCTTCTTGGTCCTGGACAGCAGTTTTTTTTTTTCCCAGAGAAGTTTACTCTTCCTTGAGGAGGAGGATTTTGTCCTGTCGGGTATTGCTGATTCCATGCAGCTGTATAAGTGCTTGTATTGTATTTTGGTGTAGGGTTGAACATATGTGACAGTTCTTCTTGAGGGAGCTGTGAAACTGTTTATACCTTCCCTCAGGAGGTTGTAATCAGCTTTCAAGAAGTTTTTAGTTTGTCCCTGTCTTGGGGGTGGTCATGGGAGATGGTGACTTCAAAAGTGACCGTTTTGTGATCAGATCTTACCAGGGAGGATGACACTGTAGGGATACTGCAATGGTTACTCATGTTTGTTAATATCAAGTTCCCAAAATCAAAAAGTAGGAACCTATGCTAGTGCCAGTTGAATTCTTGTAGGCCATTGATATGCCTTTGTCATCAGCTGCCAGATATTTTTCATATTTGAGCAAGAGCAGATCATGAGAATGTAATCAGCTGAAGGGGAATTACAATGCCAGCATTGCACAGAGGGAGACAGACCTTGTGAGTATAGCACAAGAGGGCTGCAACGCCACTGATGAAATAGATTAAGGATTGTGAACTGGAGAAGGATAGTGACAGTGGGCAAACTGTTAGTATGAATCCATTTTAGATCATGCTTGGATTGTAGAACTTCTCCACACACTTGGGACTACCTGACTGCAGAGATATTAATATTTTCCTTTTGTAATGGGTCAAGGTTTTTCTAGAACTGGTTAAGCGTTACATTAGCCATATAACTGTTTATCTTGATGTTGTAGTCTTTGATAATAGATAAACAAATAATCATCTTGCTCAACAGTATTACATTAACTGCTTCTTGGAATATGTGTTATAGTTGAAGGTATTGCCAGCATAAAACGTTAGTATTCCAAAACTGTGTTTGTGAGTCTATAAAATAGTTTATCTTCTTTTATTGAGGTCACAAGTCTCAGTCAGAAAAATAAAACCTGAACTAGACCAATTGCTCCAATATTTGGGCTTTCTGTCAACTACAAGAACTTTAAGGCTCCACAACCTTTGGATGGTATGTTTATAGATCTCTAATCCCCATCAAAATACTTTGTGTTTTACACAAAATTCCAAAACCCCATGTCACAGATTTTACTGGCGTCTGGATGGGAATTTCCTTTACAGAAGTTTGCTATTGTGGCTATTTCTAAGGGGAGCCAAATTGGAAGGGGGTAAAGTCTAGACTGAATAAACTGATACTTGGCAGTTGCTTCATTGCATTTTTAAAATAAACAAGGAGGCCTAGGCCACACCAGTGTTTAGAGAGAAAGAACATCTGCTCCTGTTTATCTGAGGATGGCTTCTATCCCAGAGAAGACCCAAGGCAAGGGTTTGGAATTTTTTAGGGTATGTATATTTATACAAATGAGGAAGCTGTCTCATTAAGTATAATATTTTAGGAAAATATATCCATTTTAATTCAATTGTCAAAAAATAAAAAATATATATTTTTTCCAACATTAGAAGAAGTGTTTTTCATTTAGAATTTATAAATTTTAAGTGGTCAATCATCGTTTTAATACCCAGGTAAACATAGTCGTAGACCAAATTCTACTGGTTAGATTCTACCAGAGAAATCAAACTAGATCTGATATTTTTAGATAAGGAGAATATAAGGGCTTTATTGAAATTTACATGGAGTCCTGTGTGGGATTCCAAATGAGTGAAACAGAATATTGCTTTATTGAAGTATTGTTAGGCTGGTTATCCACAGCACACACTGGTTTGAGAATCATGTGGATAAAGGGCCTTAGTCTTACTAATTTGTAACTTATGGGAGGCTAAATTGTCCTACAAATATTTTATTTATACCTGTGTGACTAAAATGAAAAGTTAGAGGGAAAGTGGGCAACCCTGCCTCATGCTTTTAATAATTGGCACTAGACTTGGACAAAAACAGTGTAACCACCTGGGCTGAAGGGTGCTTATAAACTAATTTACATTCACATTTAAATATGAAGGGAGCAGGGAAATGAAGTAAATAGCACAAAAATCCCAGGTGACAGAATCAAAGACTTTTTTGAAAATCAGTAAGGACAGCTGCCACATTGATATTATGATGCCGACACTAGAGTTGCATGTTTATTCATGTTCTCAGTAAATTTACCTGTTCTTTGCTTAATGAAACCCTGTTGACACCAGGAAATGTATCTGAGTAAGATGAGTCGTGACCTGTTAGCTAGGACCCTGCTATAAAGTTTTGTCTCTTAACAGTAGTAAGTTAATAGCACAATTGCTGCTAGGGGAAGTTTTATTTATTTATTTTACATTTGTTGACGGGCTAGTCTAGCTGGATATATTTCCATTTTCAGTAGAGGCCTGGGGAGAAAAGCTCCACATAAAACATAACAATGAGACATATTGTTAATAAACACGAAGAATAAAAAATAAGAAAAAAATGAGTAATAAAAAATTGGTAATAATAATAATAAATTGGTGATCAAATTAACAAAAATTAAGGCACATCATCAATAGAAGTCATGACTAGAGTTAGGTCAGTTTGAAAGCTTCTTACTTAATACAAACAGGCTATGCCATAAGGCTCCTACTATAATAAGAAAAAGTACAAGAGGGTAGAGAAGAAGGAGGAAAAGTGTAAGGTAAAAAGAGAGGGAAGAGACAGTAGTCAAGAAATGAGAGAAGAAATGAAATAAGACAAACAAGAGGAGATGGGAGAGGTGAGAGAAATAGGTCAGAGCATAGAAGGACTACAAGGGAAAAGAAAAGGTAATTGCTAAGTATAAGCACAAAGTAGGGTTAAAGGTCAAGAGGGGGGGGGAGAAGTCAGTCAGGTGTTCTACATGAACAAAGCCAGTGATTTTGGAAGTACAGTTTGATTTGTTGTTTGAAGAGGGGTAGGGATGTGATTAGAGTTATATCCCTAGGTAGCAAATTCCATACTCGGCCTACAGTATTAGTGAATAAAGAGTCACCAGCTAAGTTGTGAGCTTTTATGGGTTTGGTCAAGAGATTACAAGAGGAACGAAGGGAGGTAAGATTGTTATAAGGGAGTACAAGCTGTGATAGAATAGGGGTGTTATCAGGTTGGTACAGAATTTTGTGGGCAATAGTAAGTTGTGAGATTATAAGATAGTTTTGTAGTTCTAGCCAGCCTAAAAGTTTCAAATCAAGGCAGTGATGGGTTCTGAAAGGGTTACCAGTGGCGAAGCGGGCAATGTTATTGTAGCAAGTTGCTAGTTTGTTTAGGTTAGTTTTCTTGAGGTTAGTGAAGATAGGAGAGGCATAAAAGAGAGTGGATATGAGATGGGAGTGGGCAATAGTAGCTCTAGCAGATGGGGTGAGAAATGGTTTAATACGGTATAAGGATCCAATCTTTCTGTTTACTGATTTGATGGTGTTGTTGATGTGTTGATCAAAAGAGAGATTGTTATCAATGGTTATTCCTAGCAGTTTAGTTGTAGAGTCTGGAGAGATGACAGTGTTGTTGTTTGACAGGATGGTGAAATTTAATGGGGAGGTACGAGTGGTGGGGGTGAAGAGGAGAAGTTTAGTTTTTTTAGCATTAAGGAGGAGGTATCGTCTAGTAAACCATGTTTCTACTGTGTTGAAGATATTTTGGGTTAGTGAGATTAGGTCAGAAGAGGAGGATGCTGAACATATAATAGTGGAGTCATCAGCGTATTGAATGCAGGTGGCTTGAGGAATTACAGAGTGGAGATCATTAATATAGAGGGAGAAGAGAAGTGGGCCAAGAATAGAGCCCTGAGGGACTCCAATAGAAATGGGCAGTAAGGAGGAGATGTGGCTGTCCCAAAGAACGGCTTGTTGTCTGTTGCTGAGATATGAACTAAACCATTTTATGTTAAGTTTATCAAATGAGAGGGATTCAAGAATGTTAATTAAAGAAGAGTGGTTAACCATGTCAAAAGCTTTTGAGAGGTCAATGAAAAGAGCAGAAGAGAAAAGGTTATTATTGCGATTGCTGTTGATAGTATCAACAAAGGAAAGGAGGGCAGTGGTGGTGCTATGGTGGGGTCTAAAACCATGTTGACAGTTAGCTATAATATTGTGTAGGAGAGATACTGTACAAGTTGCTGATGAATACATTTCTCCATAATCTTAGCTAAAGGTGAGAGAAGTGCAATTGGTCTAAAGTTAGAGTAGTCAATAGAGTTACCGCCTTTGTGTAGTGGGATAATATGAGAGACTTTCCAGATGTCAGGGATGGTTCCTTCTTGGATGGTCCTATTTATGAGTATAGTTATTGGGTATGCAATTTCTTTGGCTGCCTTTTGCAGAAAAAGGGAAGGGAGCTTGTCAGCAGAGGGGTACAGGGTTTCAGTTTGAAGATAAGTCTATAGATGAAGGAGGTAGAGATAGGTTGTAGAAAGAAGTTGTAAGAAGAGTCTACTAGATTGTTTGGAGGGTAGAAGTTATTAGTGTTCAGTTGACTAGCAAGAGATTTAATGGTTTCAGTAAAGAAAGAGTTAAAAGCATTTGCAGTTTGGTGAGGGGTGTCTGGGTCAGCATTTAGTGGGGAGGGAGGTTTGGCTGTTCCTGGTGATAGGAGTCTATTGATTGAGGACCAAAATTGTTTTGGTTTATTAAAATGGGTTTCTTGTAGTTCACAGTAGAACTTTCTTTTGTCAGTGATTATAGCTTTTTTGGTAAGGTTTCTAAGTTGGCGAAAATGAAGAAAATCAGAGCTGATTCTATGGCATCTCCATTTGGCCCAAACCTTGTTTTTAGAGAGGATTAGTTTCTTAGTTTCATTTGAGAGCCATGGGGCTGTATTTGACTTCATTCTAATGGTACACTCAGGAGCATGTTTATTCAAAATGGAAAGAAAAGTAGAATTAAGGAATAATACTGCTTCGTTAAGTGGAAGTATTTTTAAGGGGTTCCAGTTACAAGCTCTGAGTTCATTTTGAAATAGGTCAGTTTTAAAGTGTTTGGTAGAACGTATTTTTCTTATATTAGGGAGGTGTAGTTAGTCAGTCTTCTCTCTTGTAATATAGGTTAAGCAATGATCACTGAGGTCATTAGGCATAGTTCCTACTTTATATGTGATGGCAACTTTGTTTATGAGTATCCAGTCTAAAATAGTCTGTTTTTTACTTAGTTTATTAAGCCTTGTAGTGGAGGTAATGGTTTGGGTGAAACCATTTAGGTTAATGTGAGAAGTGGGATTGTCAGCATTAATAGTATTCCAGTCTATATTAAAGTCACCAAGAATTATAGTTTCTTGGGGGTAGTTGATGGAAACACAACTAAGAAAGTCTTCTATGATAGGTATATTGTTACCAGGTGGTATGTACATGCAGATGATGTAAAGGGCTTTCTTTGCATTTAGTTGGAGTTTAGTGCTGATGGCTTCCACTTTACTGTCCTGGGTTGGACAGGCTGAAAGGGTAGAGATGTTGAGATGATTCTTAAACAGAATCGCTACTCCACCACCCTTTCGTTTAGTACGGTCAAGCCTTAGTATACTATAGCCTTGGGGTATAATTTCAGTGTCCTATCCTTATAGGGTTTATGGAATATAAGGACTTTGGATACCAATGCATCCAAGAGAAAACTATTTACAGAATGCTTTTAGAGGCTTAACTAGTATCTCTTTGAAGGCTTTATAAAAATCTCATGATAATCGGGCCAGGCCAGGGGCATTTCTAGGACATAAATTCTCAAATGCAGTAGTAATTTTCATGCCAGATATTGTTTTCTGAGTTCTGCACTTCTTCCTGAATAAGGAGAGTGAGATTTAAGAAGGATAAAGCGTGTGTCACTTTTTGATAGTTTTAATGATCTCTAGCCTGTTGAGGGTAAAGATATATTTGTAACAAGATACTGTTAATTTCTGATGGGTCAAAAGTCAAATCATTATCACTGTTCTATAGTAATGTTATGTTTAGTGCCTTTTCTCTTTCTGTTCTTTTTGCAGTTAGATTTTGGGACGTGATCCCTTGCTTCCAAAAAAATATTTTATATCTATCCTACTTATTTTGAGTGGCTTGGTAATATAGATTTCTAAACAACATTTTTTCTGTCTTAATTCTGGTCTCCATTAACTTGTCTGTGTAACCCTGATTTTTAAACTCAGTTTCTGTTTAGTTCACAAGATGTTCCCATATTTCTAGTTCTTCTTACCTTATGTTATGCCTCTCCCTAAGTACTAAGCATAGTTCAAAAACTCCATTTTACCCCAACAGATGCACCCAAAACATATATTGCATGTTATTGGGTTTATTCCAATGTATCTTTATCCATTGTTTAAATGTTTGATGAGACTGGGGAGATTTAAGCAGAATTGGGTCCAGTTTTCATGTCTTTTTTTTTGGGGGGGGGGGTATGTGGCATTAACATTCTGTCTTAGTTTTAAGGAAGCAGGGTCCGATCAAATTGTGAGCACTATCTCAATTAAAGTGCTAGTGCTCAGTAGATATTTGAGTAGAAATTAAAATTTGATCTTGCTGGTAATAACTCTCACAGGAGCACCCAAAGTATAGCCATGCTCATGAGGATGCAATTTCTTCCATCCATCCACTAAATTTCATTCTTCCAACATAAACTTTAACAAAGTAGAAGCTCTGGAACATTTCAATTGTCCTACAAGGTTTCTTTCATGTGCTAGATCCAGAAATAAGTTAAATTGACCACCTAAATTAATTATTGAACGGTCCTCTTTACGCTTAACTATTGATGTGTAAATATTAAGTAAAGTCTCAGTGTCTTTATTGTTGCCACAAAAATTACCAGTATTTTTAATGTGTGAGTCTTGATTTATAGGATACCTTATCTCCTTTGGGTATTTTTAGCTTCTACAATCTTAGTCCACCCTAGGGACCTTTAAATTGGGGATAAAATGTTGAGTTTTTCCAGGTTAGATTAATTTATGCCCATCCATTCCATTGCTTAGAAATTCTACTATGGTATGTATTTTTTTTTCTTTTGCTTTCTTGAAAACATACTACTTTAACATCTAATGCTATTTAAATAACTTAAAAATCATTTTTTTACTTGTGTGGCATTGGGATATTCCCAATATTCCTAATAATTCTAGATGAGCAAACAGTTTGATTATTTTGACTGCCATTACACTTCATAGAGGGCTTAACACCATCATGAGAGGAGTGTGATACTTGCTTGGAGCAACTATGTAGTACATTTGAACTGTGAATTATTCTTATTAAAATAACTACCTTAACTACAGAAAAGGAAATACTGATATGCTTGAAAATAGACTATGACACTGAGCAGGAATGTGTGTGTATAAACTGTCAAGCCAGCAGCCTCCACCAACCAAAGTGTTAAGTATCGTCTATGCACATCCAAGGGAAAGCTTCTCAAACAATCAATACTAAATGCTTACCTACTTCTTTTCCATGACCACCTAATATGGTGGAGTAGGAAGCAAAGGAATAAAGAAGGGGTGCGGATAGAAGCTGGGTAGGTATGAAGAGGGAATATATTGAAGTGAAAGAAAAAAAATAAGTAACTGGTTAAATATGTTACTGCAAATTACATATAATTTATGGCTATATACTAAAGAGATGGTCTACTCGTAGAGCTGTATTACATAGAATGAGGTAAGAAGCTGTCAGCAAGAAATAGTCATGCTGGTGAAGGAATTTATAGAAACAAATAAAGGTTTACATAACCACTACACCAAGAGTGTATATGAAAAATAGTTTCTACTAATGATAAGTTTGACATGCCGGCCATCAAACTGTCAAACCACTAAAAAATGCGAGAGGGAAGTTAGAGCTAAAACAGAAGATATCAACCACCAGAGAGAGGTCATGCTAAAAAAAGGATATAGCAAATATAAATTATAAAATCCTAAATTTTAAGATATGATGTCCATGTCATATATACATGAACATTGCAAGAGGAGAAAAAAAAAGAATACATACATATATATATATATATATATATATATATATATATATATATATATATATATATATATGTGTGTGTGTGTGTGTGTGTTAGATTCCCATGGTAATAAAAAGCATAGCTCGATAGAGTGAGCACAGTTAACAACATTGTCTTTTGAAGAGGCATTCATTTGCGGTACCACCCCAGGAGGCCTTGAAAGATTTGACTTCTGAAATTTCTAACTCTAGACAGAAGGTGGGTATCTTATCTGGAATATGGAGATGCTAATGGGTGGAGACTATTAGAAATGGAGACTGATGTTCCCTTTGTGTGCTTCCTCAATCGTAGAGGAGTTTTTTTTTTTTTTTTTTTTTTTTTTTTGTAGTTGCAGTCTGACCTGGGTAATTGTAGAGAAAAGAGGAGATTTGTAATCTTTCTCTTTCATTGGCAGTTCCTGTGTTTTGTGTTGAATTGTTCCCCATGCTAGCCACCTTGGAGAAAGTCTCCTTTCAGCGTCAGGGAACAATGCGCATTTTTCTGCTTCTTCTAATGAGCCAAAGTTGTTCATAAGACTACTTTTGGAAATGTGCAAAGTTGCGGGGAATCTTGGTTAACCTGCAAAGCCTCTTTCTTGAAAATATCTCAGACACGGTGCTAGGGCTTTATATTTTAAAAAAAGGTACTGTAAATGGGAACATCTATGCAACCATGCCTACAGTTCTGGTTTCTGTAACTTACTGTCAAAATTTATTTAAAAAAACATGTAGCTGTCCAGTAATTTAAGCATTTAAATAATTTCTTTAGGGTATTTGCTATTTTCACGTTTGGTGTGATCCTGTGAACTCACAAAATTATATGGATTGTCTCTAGTTCCAGCAAATTTGGAATTTTTGGGGCAATAAAAAGCCTGTTGCTGCCTTCCATTTTTTTTTTTTTTTTTTTTGGTAGTCCAAGAATATGAATATTACAACACTGAGCCCTGTTTTCTATGTCATCGACCTCGTTGTCCACATTAGATACCAAAGATAAAGTTTGTGCTAAGTTTACTTCCAGTTGTTGCATATGTTCCTTATTATTGGTAAATTATTGCTTTTGTGCTGAGAACAAGGCATGGATATCAACCAGCTGGGCTTCATGGTTGACAGTAGTGCTTTTAATGTGTGCTATGTCCCCTGCTCTCATTAGAATGGTCCAGAATAATCCCCTGCAAGTACAGCAGTGCACGGCTTAAAGAACCAATGATCCAAAAAACAAAAAGCCAGCATCAAGGTGTATAAAGTGTAACTTTATAATAAAGTTATCACATAAAGACAGATCAGTTTTGGCATAAATTTCAAGCCTTCCTCAGTGTCATTGAGGAAGGCTTGAAATTTTTGCTGAAACCGGTCTGTCTTTATGTGATAACTTTATAATAAAGTTAAACTTTATACACCTTGGTGCTGGCTTTTTGTTTTTTTGGATCACTGCTCTTATTAGAAGCATTTTTGAGATGAGTACCAATGATTCCTTAATGCATTTGATATCATCTGTCCTATTGTTAGCATTTCCCTTCATAATTCTATCATAACTTAAACTGACTTGTGTGCAGTGGGAAGGTTTTAAGTTTGGATAAATTGTAGTTTACCACAGCGTGGAGCCAAAAGGGTAATCTGCAAAGAACTGAATATGTCACTGTTCCAGAAAGGCAGATGTCATTAAGGAAATAACTTCTTAGGCAATTAATGATGGGTTTGTCTGAATGGAAATGAAGGTAACGCACTAAAATGTTTCCACCATGAGCATGTGCCCGTGCACCTCCTCAGAGAAATGTCTGCTTTGTACCAGAGACTCTTTGGAATTGTCTCTAAATTTACATTTCATGGAGACTGCTACATTCAAGAATAATCTCTTTAAATTCAGAGACTAATTTCATGCATCTGTTTTTAGCTGTGGCTGTGAGTGTGGCTAACAGACTGAACTTTCTTTTGTGATATTGCACAAACAACTTGTGTTACAATTTTTCTTAACGAAACTGAAGTCCTGTTATGTATTGAGTATAAAATTCACCTCTTTCTTAAGAAACCATGTTCCTCAAATTTCACAATGCATGAATACATATGTATATGTATTTGTGTGTGTGTGTGTGTGTGTGTGTGTGTGTGTGTGTGTGTGTGTGTGTGTGTGTGTGTGTGTGTGCGCGCGCACGTGTGTGTTTGACTGGCCATATTGGCTTTCTGAATTTAAGCGGCAGTCGTAGTAACCAGTGATTGCTACAGAAAACATGGTCGAATAATGTCTTCCTTCAATTTCTAAAATCAAATCTTTGTAAAAGAAACATAATTTGTGTCCATCTATAACAACATTTTTTTATCTGAAAGAAGAAACATGATTTTTTGATTATTAACTTAGGAGGTATTTTCTGGTTCTTAGAAATGAAAATTACCAGTTTGTTATAGTTTTTTTTTATATCTCTGAAATGCCAAATTTTCTGCCTAAGGACATTTATGTTAGATGCTAGCATGTCACAATTAGTTATGCACGACAGCGATCTCTCATTTAATAAATTTCTTCCTGGCATGCATTAAAATATGCATACATTTAGTTTTAATCACAGTTCCCAAGGCATAATGTCACCATTTTTTTTATTCTGAACTACAATTTCAAAAAAACATTTTTTTCTTCCCATATATTATAAACATTATATTTAGCAGTCTTATAAAAGTACTTTTAAATAAAGCTTTTGATTGTCTTTTACAATGCATCTATAAAGCTGCTGTTAACACAAATGCTGCACAAAAAATACATTTTTTTATATATTTTTACCCAGAGTGAGATTTTTATTATTTGACTGCATATTTTAGGAAATAAACTTGCACAAACAGGATGAATTGTGATTATGTGACATGTTGTGTAAATAGTATAAATGGTAGTCTTGTTTTCAAATTGTATAGTGTATGCATGTCACATATATAAATGCATGAATGTATGTGTAAAAGTTTTGCCAGTGTTTTTTGAGTGATGTGTCTAGTCTGGTAAAGTCTGCCTGTTTTCTAAACTTCATGTGTTACTATGTTCTTTTTCTGCAGTGGTGATGTGGGCCTTGCCATTTTGAAAATCATTAATATCTTATACGTATATATCTTCTACTTTGAAAGCAAATGCTACTGGGGTGAGAAGCCACACTCATTTTAAAGGATTTGCTAGATATCCGTGGTCTGTATAAAACAGTATCTATGCAGATATAGATATATATAAGTGTGTGTGTGTGTGTGTGTGTGTGTGTGTGTGTGTGTGTGTGTGTGTGTGTGTGTGTGTGTGTGTGTGTGTGTGTGTGTGTATAATAAAACCAAACTGGGCGGCCACATTGGTGCAGCGGTTAGCATTGTCACCTCACAGCAAGAGGTTCTGCGGTTCGATCCATGGCTGGGGTGCCTTCTGTGTGGAGTCTGCATGTCCTCCCTGTGGTCATCTAGGTTTTCTCCGGGTGCTCTGGTTTCCTCTCACATCCCAAAAAATGCTGTAGGTGGATTGAACACTCTAAATTGGCCCTAGACATGTGTGTGTGTGTGTGTGCTTTTCATGGCAGGTTGGGCGCTGGGCTGGCAACTTGACACTGTAAAACTCTACTGCCAGTCATGAATGGACAGTGAACTGCTGTGGCGACCCCTAACCAGGAAAAGCCGAAAGAAGAAGAATAAAACCAAACTGCGATAATTAACATAAACAAAGAACTATACTAATAAAACAACAAACTTCTTTCTTATAAACTAAAAGAAAGACACTCAAAGGCAAAACTGATGCTAAGTGAATTAATTCTTTAATGATATCTAGACCTTCTTCAGAACTGATAAAATTCAAAACATATCGGGTAAAAGTAAGGTACAGAAGGTAGAGAGAGAGAGAGAGAGATGTAACCATGACAATAGCATATAACCTCTGAGAACACAGTGAGGAAAAAATTAAGCAGTCAGAATCTACACATTTTGTACAACTGTATATACGTTAACAAATATTAGCATTATGTGGGAGTGGTCAGACTCCCCATCTTATAGGTTCATAGGTAGGTATTAGGCTATACGCCCAAGGGCCTAAGTAAGCCTAGCTAATAAGGTTCTCTGGCTTACTCCACTCAAGAAAGTTATTTTCCTGTGCCCCTGTCGAGGAGAGTCACAGAAGTGATCCCCGGGGTGTATTTCCTATTTCCGATTCACTCATCAAGATTTTTCTTGAAGAGTGCTAATGAGGAACTTTGCTAGACATAGATGAGTAGCTTGTTCCAGAGTATGGGAAGTCTCTGGGGCAGGAATCTATCCCTCCAGCATGTCCTGTTTATTGTGGTGACAAGGTTTAGGTCCCTAGAGCATGTAGCTTGGAGGGATTGGAATTTCTTTAGGTGTAGCATGTCCAACAGCTTTGGGTTTGACATAGTTTTATATGTTAGGCAGAGATCACCTCAGAGTAGGCGATATGCTACAAAGTAAAGCTGGAGTTTTTTGAGACGGTCAGTGTAGGGCATCTGTTTGAGGCCAGTAATCCACTTTGTGAGGTACTTCTGTGGCCTTTCCATCTGCTGCAGATGTGTTATGAGGTACGTTCCAAAAGGGGCATTGTACTCTATAATGGGTCTAATGAGTGTTGAGTAGAGGGGAACAATGACCTATTTTTTCCAAGATGAGAACCCTTTTGTGATGAGGTGTGCCACGTAGAAGGATTTCCTAACTACTGTGGCAATGTGATTATCAAAGGAAAGCCTACTGTCCATCTGGGTCCCCAGGTCTCTTATCACACATTTGGCGTTAAGTAGACTGCCACCTATGTGGTAGTTCATATGTACAGAGTTTTGACCAAAGGTGATGACAATGCCCTTTTTGGCATTGTGCTTGAGGCCATGGCTCTGACACCAGACATCTGTCTCAGTGAGGCCCTTCTGTAAGATGTCCACATCATTTGGGGATTCCACTATGGCTCCTAGTTTGCAGTCATCTGTGAACTTCATTAGCCAAAGGCCTTCTGTGTTAGCCTATACTTCAGAAAGTAGATGCCAAACAGGAGAGGTCCCAGGACTGAACCATGTGGTACTCCACTTGTCACTGGTTTGAAGTCAGATTTGGAGTCTGCAACTTTTACAGTGTGGGCTCTGTCAGTGAGCCAATTGGCAATCCATCCTGTGATGTAGGAATTTATACCTAGTTTAGTGAGTTTAGCTATAATTCCAGAATGGACGATGATGAGGTCAAGATAGGATGTGTGAACCACCGTACCCTCGTCAACAGCTTTGGTGACTGCCTCAAAGAAGTTGATCAGTTTCAGGAAGCATGATCTGCCTTTCACAAACCCAAACTGGGTGGAGTCCAGAGTTTGGAGGTTACCAATGTCTTTGTTTGAGTTCCATGATGATACATTCCATGGCCTTACAGACCAGGCTTTTCAGGCTAATAGGGCGATAGTTCCTGGGATCAGTGGTGGCTCCCCCTTTGTAGAGTGGGATAACTGTTGCTGTGCACCATTCTGTGGGCACAAAGCCTGATGTGAGACTATGATTGAACATGCTTAGGTGGGGAGCTATTTCGTTCTGATGTATGTGTAAAACGCAGCCTGAGATGTTGTCCAGTCCCATGGATGTTGTGTTTTTGGCTTTAGAGCTTTTACCTGCGTAGTTGTGATTACAGGGACTCTGCATTCTTCCTGTATAGATATGGGTCCTTTAGGAGGTGGGAGGCGGGTAAAGTTAGCACTGAACCTATCTGCCAGGACATTGGCAATATCGGTTGGTTCTGTAAATTTCATGCTGTTGTGCTATAACTCAGAGCAGATCTAGGTGTTGCCATTGAGATTCTTGACATAGCTGTAGAATGCTTTGTGGTTGTCCTAGAATCAGTGGAGATTTTGTTTTCATAGCTAGCTTTGGAGGATCTTATAAGGGATCTCAGATTCTTACTGAGGCTGACCAGGGAACCCCTCCACTCATGGGATATTACTCTCTTTTGCAACAGTTTCTTCTGTTGTAGAGTTTGTTTATGGCAGGGGACCACCAGATTGGCTTCATATTTAACATTCAGGTTTTCATTGAGTCCAGGAGGGGTCTCAGCATTAAGTAATAACTGTCATTGCAATTTTTCAGTCCAAGCAAAGTCTCACAATCTCCAAAAAATTGGTGGTCTTGTTCCAATATGAGAAATTTGAAACCAATAAACTTAAGCAGCATAAACTGTGTCTTCCTGGAGCACTTTTTCATCTTTATTTCTGATAGCTGACAAATGTTCTTTTACTCTATCAGAAAGCTTTCTGATTGTCTTACCAACATAAAATGCTTTGCAAGAATTACACACTGCTACATAAACTAAAAACTTGGAATGGCAATCAAAATATTTTTTAAAATAGACTGCAATGTTAGTGTTGAAACCTGAACTCAGAGCCAGTATAAATGTACTGACATACTACACATTTGTTGTAAGTAAACATGCCCTTAGTGTCACTGTTCTGTACTTGTAATACAGAAAAATGGGGGTTATCTTTTTCAAAAGACATTTTCAGAGTGGTGTTTTGTTTTTTGTAGGAAAAGGTAGGATTGTTCCCTAAAACTTGCCATAAAATTTTACTAGTTCTAATGATGATCCAATTTCTCTGCACAATGTTTCTAATGCCTTGTGCATCCCTGCTGATAGGAAGAGATAAAATGCAGTTCCTGTCAGTGTTTTCAGTTTGATCTAGTGTGTATTTAGGCACTAAACTGTATTTGAGCATAGGTCTATGTTTAATGTGCCTGTGAGCTGCTACTTCTGTAAAAACTTCCTGCACTAGTTATTTAGGGCAATGTCTCTCTTGACAAACAAGTGTGTTAAGAACTTGCTTTCTAAAAGAAAAGTATGGTCATCAGTGATGTCGTGACAGTCTAATAAACTGACCACGCAGCACGATCTTTTTCATAAAGAATGGATATTGACTGCAAAAGTCTAAAAAATTGTTTCTGTACATATCTTTTCTGAACACATTAGAACTAAGAAACCCTGTGTAAGTGTCTATGGAAATCTTGGTGTCAAGAAAATTGATTACTTTGCCACTACCTGACGTGACAAAATCTAAGTATGGAATACTGTTGGAGAGAGTATTAATGAACAAATCTAGTTCAGTTCAGATCCCTCACACACAAAAAAAGTGGTGTGTATGCATGTGTGTGTGTGTGTGAATATATATATATATATATATATATATATGTGTGTGTGTGTGTGTGTGTGTGTGTGTGTGTGTGTGTGTGTGTGCATGTCTATATATGTCAAAACAAATTACCACAATGTCGAGCTACGAAAGGGTGAGAAGGAAACAATGGAAGGAGGCGGAATTATTAACCCATGATCCTGGATCTCTAAATATATTTTCCTCTTGAAGTGGCCATTTTCCAATGCTATATCTGGAGACAGTATTATTATCAAATATGACAATGCTGCTTTTTTAGAATTTAATTAAAGCCTGTATGCAGTACACCAGGAATGTATAATAATAAGTTGCTGTTGGAAGGATTCTATGTCAGAGTGAGATTTGACAGTGATTCCTAATTTGTAGACATCTGCAAAATTAGTTAACTGTAGATCTTGGATTATAGGTTTTAGGTCCGAGAAGTAAATACTAAATAAAAAAGTCACAGTACAGAACCTTGTGGGACACCACTGGTCACTTCCCAGTTTTTTTTATGCTCCTCTTGACACTAACACTTTGTGGGTTTGGTCTGTTAGCCAATTTTCTATACATCTGACTACATAGAGCTATATTGGCAAAGCATTTAGGTTATTTATTAATTATTATTATTTATGAATTATGCTAGCATGGGAGAGGGTGTCAAATTATTTGTCAGGTCAGGGTAAGCAGTGTGTATATTTTGACTGCTGCCAAAAGCTTAGTTTTAACCATGTTCATTATGCTGTACCTACTTTTTATAAAATAATGCTGATGTAAATCTTGCCTGGGGAGATTTTTAATGTCAGTGCTAATCAAGTTTGTTATAATGTGCTCTATGCCCTTACAAATGAGATTTGTCAGGCTCATGGGATTATAGTTCCTAGGGTTGGCAGGAGGGTCATCTTTTTTGGAGTGGAATAGCCATTGTTGTCTGACATACTTCTGGAGCTGAGCCTGTATCTGGACTCAGGTTAAATAGCTTATATATAGATTATGCCAGGGTGTAACTGGTATTATTTATCAGATAGCTGACTGGGTATGTTGTCTGATGCCATGGAGGAAATGTTATTCTTGGATAGCACTCTCACTACATGTTCATTAGTGATGACGAGGGTTTGAAAGCAATGGGCATCACAGGGTTTTGATAGTCAGCTAAGGAGTGAAATATTGTAATAAATTAATTTGCAAGGATATTGGCAATGCCAACTTGGCCTGAGTAGTTCTGTACACTGCTATGTGTTCTTTCTTAGTTTTCTAACATAACTAAAGAATAATTTGTAATTGTCTTTGGATTCAGGTGTCTACCTGAATTCATGAGCAGCCTTAGTAATAATCATTTTAAAGGTCTTAGTGAAACTCCTAAACTTCGGGGTATTTATATCTGCTGCATACGCGAATACTCAAATGGAGATTTTTTTTTTCTTTTTATTGAAGATTGTATTTATGCTGCTTGACCTAGAGGATGCTTTGCTTTTACATTTCTCATTCTGTTTAAATTTGGATTGGCCTGCCAGTTATATATATTTATTTATGGCAATGTCTGGTGTAATGCTGTGAAAATAGAATTTCAAGACTTCATCATAAACCTTGAAGATGTGCTCACATGAAGTGCTTGAATTCTGATATATTGGTTTCACAATCTTTATATAGTTTGAAGGAAAAGATTACCAACATATATGATCTAACCTAATCAGAGAGGAATTTACTATGGGAGCTGCACATGGCAATGTTACAGTTTTAAGGATCAGGGCAAGAATATTTTGTACTCCACTTGGTCTAGTAATAATGTAGTCCACTGAATCTTTATTTATTGGTTTAAACATTTTGGCGGATACTCTATATTGGTGGTGTAGGTACTCCAGTCATACCTCTAAACTGTCCAGAATTTTGCACAATGTCCATATTTTTGCCTCATATTTTTGGACTGCTTTTTATAAAATTGTGGTTTTCGGGCAAATCATTGAGGACTGAAGTCAGAAAATAATAGCAGACATTTGAGTTTCAGACTTCAAACCCTTCAGAAAAATTCATGTCAATGCAAAACCTGTTATTCTATCAACTTTCTAAGTTTGTAAGAGCAACATTTAAAATTTGTCCCTATTTTTGGCCTTTGTCCTCCCCATTATTTATGACTTTGTCCAGATTTCTTGATCTAAGATGTTGAGAGGTATGACTCTATTTAACTGAACGTAGTTAAAGTCTCCCTGAATAATGACATTTTTATTAATGACAGTCATGGAAGGGATCCCTTAAAAGGCAATAAACTGAAGGCTGGTTTTGTTTAGTGTGATTTGGAGTTAATTAATAAGTATCGTTTGTAGGTTTTGGGGAATCGTTCTAGGGATGATACAGTCTCTGACAAATATGGATATGCCAATATTGTTTTTATTCTGTCTGATAATATGGTAGGCATTAAACCCAGCTATATTGCAAGTGCTTTCTAGACATTGAAAGTATATTTCAGTGATTATACACAGATCGATGCCTTCCAAGTGCAGGAATGCCTCAGTGTTATGCAGCTTGTTATTTAGACTCATGGCATCGAGTAGAGCCACCTTGGTTTAGTCCTTGTTCTGATATTGGTACATTTGCTATGTTGGAATATTTATTAACTGAACTTTGTCTAAAGGGGCACTACGGGGATAATAAAGGCTTTGGCCACTATGCAGAATCCTTTGAATTGGAAATGCAGACCATTCTTTGAAAAGCAAGTAGGACTGTCAAGCATCTCATTCCATGAGAAAAGTATTATATCCCCCTTCAATGACACCAGATTTTTCGCTAACTGTTGAATCCAATCATCTTTTCCTTGTACTTATGTACCAGTTGTGCCATTTGTGGAAAAAAATAGATTCTTTTCATTATCTTGCACAGAAAATTCAGACATGTCTCTGTCTCTCGCTCAGGGTTTATTGCCACAAGACAATCACATCACATATACACACACCATGCTGTAGTTATATTTGTCTTGTGCAATGGTCCTAAGAGCCCCTTAAACATTGGATATCTTGGCACTTGAAAGCAAGTCACTGTCACCTTGTCTTTATCCAGTATAGTGAATGGAAAATCTTAGTGTATCAGTATGTTGTCAACAATCATTAAAATATTTGTTTGTGGAGTGTTCTGGTGTACTGGAATAGAGATTGTGTTTCTGACTGTTACTCCTTGTTAAAGGTGAGATATATTGCTTGCTTTTTTACTGAGACTTCATCCTTGTGTGTCCAGAAGGCTTAAATAAGGATTTCTTTACAGCATCGGCATATGACATGATATTAGATAATGTAACATGTTAATTCAATGCTCACAATCTCTGTTTTTTTTTCTTTTTTTTAAGTGAGACATCCATATCTCTAAAATACTTGCATGTCTCACAAATGAGAGTTGTCTTTAATAATCCATAATAGGTTAGAATAAGGAAATTGCTACACTGCTTTAGGATAACCAATCCTATGGGGATGGCAATTAAAAATAATAGCCAACTTTTCAATTTTCTGTTTTGTTCCTGGTATTCAGAATTATGTGCATATGTAAAGTTCTAAGGAAAGCCAAAAAAAAATCAGCTTACTGTGTTTGTATGTGTGTATTCATTTGTACATATGATTATATTTCCCTACATCTTTGACCCCACTACACATTCCTGACTCCAGTACATCAGCATATACTATACCAACTACAAATGGTAAAAAAAATCAATAAATCAACCAATTTGTATGCATGTGCCAAGCACTAACCTCAGTACAAACCCCTTGTTAATTATATATCCCAACTCTGAGATCACAAAACAGTTGGAAAAAGGTAAAATCCTACTTTCCACTGGCACTATCTCACAAAAAAAGCCAAAAAAATCCTGTGTTTGGCCTTATTAATCTGAATATATCCACAAAGACTTAGAAAAAGTAACAGGTTACGGACATTCAGAATCCATATAGCTGAATACTTGATGTATTTAAGGGATCACTTGCATATATCCCATGGGCCTCTATTACAGGAGTTTTAAGGTATCACACAGTGAAAATTCTAGCTTGACTAGGTTTTTCTTGTAGGTTTTACTAATTGGTTTGTCTGTGTGACCTTTTTACTCTTTCTGTTTATGTGTGTGTGTGTGTGTGTGTGTGTGTGTGTGTGTGTGTGTGTGTGTGTGTGTGTGTGTATGTGAGAATGTCTCTGATTAATTGCGTCATATCTTGGTCTGTTCTTCACAAAGATAGTTGCTTATCTGGCAAATCAATGTGTGTAGCAGTTGTTAATAATAATGATAGACATTTGGGTTTCTGAATTAATAGCCCTCAGAAAAAGCATGGTAATGCAAAGCCTACTATTCTAATAGATTTCTTTGTAAAGGCAGTAATAACTCCGATTCTGGTCCTTTGTGCATCATTATATTTAGTGTTTTCCTTGTTTCAGGACTGAGGTTTTAGGGAGGTCTGTGGAGGGTAAGTAGTACTCTGTACTCTGACAGCAGGGGGCTGAAAACAAAAATTCCTTTGTGGCAGCTTTTAGATAGTCATCCATTCATTTGATGAAAATTAAATATCTAAGGTATGCAGTAACAGTCATACATATGATTGTAAATTATCGTGTATTTCTGTGTGCAGGGTTTATTAAGATAGATTGCTACAACTGGTTATTATTTTTTATTATAATCTAATATAATCTAATACCTGAGGTGTACTTACAGTTGATAGTGTTAACTACAGTTGTTGGATATATGCACTGTTTGTGGATGAAAGGGATTGAAACTTTTGCCATTTGTTCAACTTAAGATGCCATTATTCAGGATTTGCGGAAGTACTGTGCATTTGTGTGTGAAGACAGCTGCAATACTTTATTGAGGCTATTTTAACATAATAAGATATCAGAGAAGTGAGCAGTCAAAGTGGCTGTAATTTAAGAATATAGGGGATTGTCTATGATGAAAATGCCTGGATACGGGTGGGGAAGCTGTTTGCACTGTATCTAAAAGTAACAGGTTAGCTATATTATTTTCACTTTCCATCACAGGCAGATGTCAGCATTGTACTCAAGAAATGGTTGTCTCTGGTGTTGGGGTCGGATTTGTGTAATCCAAGGTGATCACTGGCACAGTGAGTAGTTTTGCCATCTAACTGCTTGGTTCTCTAGTTGAGTTTTTGGCTATGATTCAATCCTTATGCGGTCTGCATGTTCCCTTTCTCTGTGTTGGTTTATCCATGTACTTAGATTTCTTCTCTCATGCTCTCTATTGTATAATATATACCTCTGGTCATTTGTTCTTCCTTTCTAATCTAACACCAAAAGAGTAAGCATAAGGTAACTTTCATTTCTGAGTGGCAAAAAGGCAGTAATTATTCTCAGATAGGATTTATATGTACTTGCAAGCATTTGTGTTCATAGTTTATTCCTTGCAAGCATTTATCTTCTCTTTTGATTGGAGAGCTGCTATTTTATTAGTTTTGAACATTAAGCTTTAGACACAACTTAAGTTTCTCAAAAGCAAACATAAGACACAGTTTCCTTCCTTGGTGATGACCTTTTATGCAGGCCATCATTAGATCAAAAAGTCAGAAAAAAAAGGTTTATGCAGCACCTCAGAGCATCTAAACACCTCTGACATCTAGGTGTTTAGTGGCCTCTAGTTACCCAGCTTAATTCAGTTACTTCCTCCATACTTATTACAGTAGAGTCTTAGCCATCTGGGTTTGTTTAAAAGATGGGGCAAAAAACTAAAATATAAAACAAAGTATGGAAAAAAATGAGAAGTTATGTACCTACCGCAGCACCTCAGAGCATCTAAACACCTCTAACATCTAGGTGTTTAGTGGCATCTAGTTACCCAGCTCAATTCAGTTACTTCCTCCATACTTATTACAGTAGAGTCTTAGCCATCTGGGTTTGTTTAAAAGATGGGGGAAAAGCTAAAATATAAAACAAAGTATGGAAAAAACTGAGAAGTTATGTACCTACCATAACGTTCCATGTTAGTTGTCTTCTTCTCGCCTTCTTTCTTGCTGGATGGGTTCGGAGCTGACCCTTGGCTCTGACGCGGCCTATACTAAAGCTCGAGAGCTATTTATACTGGCTTGAGGCTACCTTATATCCCACAATGCTAGGCGCTAACTACCCAGATCTCGTTTGGTAGCTGAAACCATAGCAGTTCTGATCTCCAAAATATGGAAAAGAGGAAACCTCACTTGTAAGTCACCTAGACCTATAGCTACCAGTAAGGATAGCCAAGGGGGCCAACACTGAGGCAGGAAGAAGATCCCCAAGGATCCTTAGGTCTGTCCAGGCTAGGGGGATGGGGGTGGGACACAAGAAAGAAGGCGAGAAGAAGACAACTAACATGGATCGTTATGGTAGGTACATAACTTCTCAATGTTAAGTTGTCAATCTCACCTTCATTCTTGCTGGATGGGACCACGTCCCTAGCACCTTCACCCTGGGTGGCTCATCGGAACAGACTCTTGAGAACGGTGGAACCAAAATTAGCCCGGCTTCGGGAGGCCATGTCTAATTTGTAATGAGAGATAAAGGTATGAGGAGAGGCCCAAGTGGCTGCCACACAAATGGAATCTATTGGTAATCTAGCCTGGAAAGCCATTGACGTGGCTAATGTTCTAGTTGAGTGAGCCCTGAGCCTTGACGGTAGCTTTTGGCATCTGAGGTCATAGATGAAAGTAATCACAGAGGCCAGCCATCTAGAAAAGGTTACTTTGGAAACTGGAAGGCCTTTCTTCCCTGCCACATAAGATAGGAAGAGCTGCTCAGATTTCCTAGCTTGCTTGGTTCTATCCAGATAGTAACGGAGCTGACGATGAACGTCCAGAAAATGCAGCTTTTGTTCCGCTCTGTTGGAGTAGTTGGGGAAGAAAACTGGGAGATCGATAGTCTGATTTAGATTTGCCTCAGAAGAAATCTTGGGTAAAAAGGACAGGTTAGTCCTGAGGGACACTCTGTCTTTATGGAAAACTAGATAAGGTGGACGAATGCAAAGGGCATGAAGTTCTGATACTCTTCTTGCAGATGTTATGGTGACTAGAAAAAGAGTCTTCCAAGAGAGCAATTTCAAGGAGCAGAAAGCCGCAGGTTCAAAGGGGGGAAGAATCAAGGAAGTTAGAACCAAATTTAAGTCCCACTGCGGTGGGGGTCTCTGACTGGGGGCTTAAGCAAAAAGATACCTTTAAGAAAGGTTTTACAAAGCTTATGGGACATGATACTGGAGTCCGAAAACCCTACATGAAAGTTTGAAATAGCCACTAACTGTACTCTGATGGTGGAGGAAGAAGACCCTGAGTGAAACAGTTCGGCTAGGAAGTCTAGGACTGATTGGATAGGGGCAGTAAAAGGATCTATATTTCTAGCTCCTGCCCAGAAGGAAAAACGCTTCCACTTGCTGGCATAAATCCTTCTGGTAGATGACTTTAGGGAAGCTATAAGTATGTCACGCACAGAATGGGAAATAAGGGGAAGCCTGGCTAGGGTTGGAATTGGAGCAACCAAGCTGTGAGGATGAGAGATTGGAGGGAGTGGTGCAGCTGTCCCGACTGATGGGTCAAGAGATCTGGCACTGGGTCCAGATGCCAGGGCTGCCCCAAGAGGTAACTATGCAGGAACGGAAACAATATCTGTCGAAGCCAGTAAGGAGCAATGAGGATCATGGTGGCTCTCACGGCAGTAGCTTTCTGAATCAATTGAGTGATTAATGGAAAGGGGGGAAAGGCATACAGAAGTCCCCAGGGCCAATCGTGGACCAGAGCATCTCTGGGGGGGGTGGCCGGGAAGAGAGTGAAGAAGTCGTGGCACTTGCTGTTTTGAGGTGTTGCAAAAAGATCGCAGCAAGGTCGACCCCATTTCTGAAAAATTTCTTCCACTACTGCTTGTTTGAGAGACCACTCGTGTGTCATGAGAATGGCTCTGCTCAACCTGTCTGCTATGATGTTGGACTTCCCGGGGATGTGCGTTGCTATCAGAAACCGCTGAGAGGAGATCGCCCACTGCCAAAGTCTGAGTGCCTCTCAACATAAGGGATAGGACTTGGTTCTGCCCTGCTTGTTGATGTACCACACTACGGACATATTGTCCGTCTGAACTGCAATAGTCCCGATGGGAAGAGAGTCCTGAAGGGCTTGCAATGCTAAAAGTACTGCTCTCATCTCCAAGATATTTATGTGCAGGTGGAACTCGAAAGGTTGCCATGTGCCCTGGACCGTCCTGCCCTGACCGGGGGGGGGGGGGGACCATCCACCAAGAAAGGTGTTTCTTGCAAGACAGGGTTATTAAAATGTTGTGTGACATTGGAAGCTGTTGAAAGGACCACTGGGAAAAAAGCATCCACTGAAGGATCCACATATGAAAGCGAGCTAGGAGAAGTAGAGTAATGGCTGCCACCATGAGACCTAATACCTTCAGGACAAACCTGGCCTGGATTTTGTTGTTCTGAAGAAGGATGTGAACATGCCTGCGAATATCTAGAACTCTTTGCTCGGTTAGTTTTGCGGAGAGCTGAACTGTGTCCAAGGTGGCGCCTATGAAGGTAATAGACTGACAAGGCGACAAGGCAGACTTTTTGAAATTTATGGAGATACCTAGCCCTTTGCAAGTATGAATGGTGTAATCTCTGGAGAGGAGAAGCTGAGGCCTGGTGGTGGCAGTGAGGAGCCAGTCGTCTAGGTATGGAAACACCTGGAATCCTTGACACCTCAGATGAGCCATAACCGCTGCCATGCATTTGGTGAACACTCGGGGGGCTGTAGTGAGACCAAAGGGCAGGGCTCTGAACTGATAGTGACTGGCTCCCAGCCGGAAGTGGAGAAACCTCTTGGAGTGCCTGTGCATCTTGATGTGGTAGTACGCATCGTGAAGGTCTACTGAGCACATCCAATCGTCCTGATCCAGAAAGGGTAGAATGGACTGTAGGGTGACCATCCGGAACTTCGTTCTTCTTACAGACTTGTTTAGTCTGCTGAGATCCAATTCTGGTACCAAAAAGATTCTGGATCCTTGTTGGTCTGCTGGGACTGGCTGGATGGCTTTTTTTGTTAGCAGTTTTGATATTTCTAGTACTGCTTGTTCCCTTAGACTGGGTGGAACATCAGGGAGGGGTCCTTTTGGCTGAGTTGGGGTGTGGATAAAAGGATTTTGTAACCCTTGGATATAATCGACTGTACCCATTTGTCTTGGGTGAGTGAAAGCCAGGCTTCTGGGTACAGTGATAACCTTCCCCCGACTGCCTCCGAAGGCAGCCAGTCAGGCAGCTTCTCAGGGATGCTGGAAGGGTTTGTCAGAAAGAGTCTCTCTGCTACCCTGATTTTGCGGACCTCCTCTGCCCCTAGGGTGGCGTCTGTTATTGTTCCCCCCCTGCCTCTAGAGGGGAACTGACCTCATGTGTCAGGTGTGACCTCTTGTGGTTTACAGAACCACATTTTCCCACCCTTCTGACCCTTAGGGTATGCTCTAGAAGGGGTGGAAAAACGGACTCCCATGGCAGAGAGAGTCTTGCCTTCTTGCTCACATCGGGTCAAAGTATCCTTCACCTGAGGTCCAAACAAAGCTGAACCGTCAAAGGGGAGTTAGTGAAGGATGTCTAAAAGGGGTCTGCAAAGTTGCAAAGCCGCATCCAGGCGTGACGCCGTAAGGCCACGCCTGTGCCTGCAGCCCTACTCACCCCATCGGCTGCATAGGAAATAAGCCACATGGAGGAGTTGACAATGGAATTCAGGGTTGCCAGCTGGGCGTTTATTTTGCCCTGAGACCCCGCAGCTGTTGGATCCTGTAAGACCTCACCCACTTCTTTGAGCATGTCTCTTTGAAGGCGGGTGAAGTGGCACAGATAATTCAGCGACTGCATGACAAAGGTTGCTGAAGAAAACATCTGCTTGCCGTACCTATCCATAGTCCTAGACTCCTTGTTAGGAGGATGGACAGGTACTGAAGGATCAGCCAGTTCCTTCTTAGTGGCTGCAGCCACCACCATGGCATCAACCGGGACACCCTTGGCTAAAAACTGTTTGTCCGAAGGGGCTGTTATGAATTTTGAAGGCCTTCGTGGGGTAGGTTCCATCGTATCAGGGGCCGTCCATGCCTTCTGCGCCACCACTTCCATGAGGGGGTCAAAGGGCGGAGACTCCCAGGAGGTGGAAGGGCGAGAGCCAAACGCCTCTAGGTAAACCGACTCGTCCTTGGAAGGATTAAGGGTAGACCAGTTCCCCCTCTGCTTCAGGATCTCAAGGATGTCTGAAAAGGAGACTTCCTCAGAGGGGGACCGTGGGGACCCTTCTGACTCATCCAAGTCAGTGTCCAATGTAATGGACTCAAGGGAGTCCATATGCTTCCTCTTACATTTCCTCTTCTGAGGGGGTTCCCCTGACGGATCAGGGGAAACCTCGGAAGAAGAGGATATTCCCAATGGGGAAACCTGAGGCATTGGATCTCTACGGTCAGGAATGAGAGGGTGGGTAGAGACCGCAGCAGGCACTACAGAGGGAGGAGCTGAGGGAGCCGACCGTGGAGCAGGCACTGGGGCCAGCAAGCTCCTTATGACTTCGAAGGCACCCCTATCAGGCAGGGTAGAAGGTCCCCACTCCAAAGAGATAAGGACCCCTCCCGGCACTGAGAGGGATGGCTCCGAAGCCGATGTTGGGGCCGAACTTACCAGCGCCAAAGCTCCGAGAGGGAGAACAGGGTCAGACAAGGGTCCAATGCCACTCACCCACTCAAAGCCGATGAGGAAGTCCATGCGCCCGGATCCCTCCAAGGATGGGACCATGGAAGAGACTGGAGCCAACGACGGAGCCGAAAGATGAGGTATCGGCTCCGATGTGTCGATGGCCACGGCTCCAGCTCCGAACTCAGAGGAAGAGATGGAGGAGGAATCGAAGATGGGGTGGGAATAGCCACTGTCTGTTGAGAAGGGCTATGGAGCATCTGGGCTAGTGCCTGAGACTTAAGAAGTCTACTAACCACCCTCTTGAGGTCATGGTCCGAGAGCCTGGAAGACCTAGAGGAATGGGTTAGATGGCTCCGCTCTGAGACTAAGGGAGACCTCGGAGCCGAGTGAACAGATTCCAAGGATGGAGACCTGGACCGTTTACGGCTAGCAGATGGCACCGACACCACTATCAGCACCGACTAAGTCCTAGAATCATCGGCTCCGGCTCGAGCCAATGTAGAAGACTGAATTTGAGAAACGTCGACTCCAGCCGGAGCCGATGAGGAAGACTGTGTCTTGGAAACATCGGCTCCAGCCAGAGCCAATGTAGCAGCAGTCAGAGCACCACCAGTCGAAGGCTCTGAACACGGAGCTGACGGCTTAGATGGCTTCGAAGGCTTCCCCGACGATGACTTGGTCGAGGAACCTTCAGGCTTTAATAAGCCCCTCAAAATTAACTTATTTCTGCATTCCTGCAGGACTCTTGGACTGAACGCATGACAGACAGAACAAGAGTCCTGCAGGTGCAGAGGGCCCAGGCAATAAACACAAGAAGTGTGACCGTCTGCCAGCGACATTTTCTGACAGCACGAGTCACACTTCTTGAAGCCTGAGACCCTGGTGGCTTTAGATATCCTAAAAAGTACAAAAAATACACACACACACACACACACACACACACACACACACACACACACACACACACACACACACACACACACACACACACACACAGACACCCTTTAACACAAGCTAAGTCAGTCACACAACAATTTAAACTGACAAGTTAAAGAAAGAGGAATAGGCCCAAAGGCCTAACCTTCTAACCAAAAAAGGGGTTAGGATTAAGGGATTAAAAGGGACCAGAAGGGAGATTAGCTATGAAGGGAAGCTAATGGGATGGTCAGTAACAAAAAACTAACTGAAAATCTGACTAAAATGGAGAAATTCAAGAATTATAAAATCTAACCTGCAGAGCCGGTAATAAACGCACCTCACAGCTGTAAGTGGCAAACGAGATCTGGGTAGTTAGCGCCTAGCATTGTGGGATATAGGGTAGCCTCGAGCCGGTATAAATAGCTCTCGAGCTTTAGTATAGGCCAAGTCGGAGCTGAGGGTCGGCTCTGTACCCATCCAGCAAGAATGAAGGCGAGATTGACAACTTAACATCATGAAATAAACTATATGGATGGTGTGGAGGGAAGAATAGTGGAAATCATCAATGGAGTAGGAGGGAATAGTGTGCAACAAGTGAGTCAATGGAGTCCTTAAGCAGAATAAAGTAGCTATAGCAGTTTCTAGATGAAAGTGAGTGACAACACTTGTTTGATTTCAAGTAGTGGTCATTGACCTGCATTAATACAGACCTATGCCATTTCAGACAACAAACCCATTTAGTTTTCTGCAGCCCCCCCTGACTTCAAGAGACAAGATATTGGTTGGTAAAAATGTATTTGTTATACTTTCATAAATATGTCCTAAATTATTTGATTATTCTGTGGAGAGCTTCATGAAATTTATAAGCATACAGGGCACACCATTTGACAATGCAGTAAAAATAGTGCTAAATGCAAAATATCAGTTACCACTTGTGCTATTATAGGGCACCTTAGGTTATCAGCATCCTAGAGGAGTGTGTTACTTGATAGAGGTATGCATTTTTTTCAACAATTATGTTGCGATATCCTCTAAACATACATTGTAGTGTAAGCCCATGGCTGCCATGCTGTTCATTCCAAGTAGACTATCTTTTATACAATATAGTCACTGTGTGAATGCTTCTGATAAAATGCTGGTGCAACAAATGCATGCCATATGAATGTGTGGTACATTCATTAATCTTCTAGTGCACTTTAATATAACCACATGTATGTCACATACATCATATATACTATGAAGAGTATATGTCAACCATATTGTTCCTGGTGGTGAGGAAATACAGTTTGCATATCACAGAGCTGCAGAAAGAAGGGATATATTTAACGGGATGAAAATTGTACATTTTGTGTGAAAGTAGCATAATGCTTTAGTAGGCTTGTGAAGATGATTGTAGTTCTACAATTCTTATAGGCAGCTGAGTGAAGAAATTAGGATCTATGGCAAACAGCTGTCCTGAATCCTCTAATATGGTGCATACAGAAGTTTAAAAAACTCACATAAACTGACAAACACATAGAACATCTAAAGCAAGTATTACATTTTTTTCTATCCAACATAACTATTCATTTACCTTATTTTTTAAATTGAAACACTGAACTTTGTAGAAGGAAAAAATGTGTTGTACCTTTTGGTAAAATGACACAGAATACTATATTAAGTATTGCTAGTGTAGGATTGTTGCACACGCATGCCTAAAGAAAGCCCAGATAATTTTCTGGTTGTTAAGTAGTCTGGATGTTTGGAAAAGATGAGGGAGAAGCAGAATGCAGATTGATTCACTGATATGAGTTGGTATATACTGAAATAACTTGCTTGGTAAGATTTAATTCAGCCAGGAAGAATTTTTGTATTTTTCCAATCAAAAGACAGACAACATAGATGTTTGTTTTCTTTTGGATGGCATCCAAATAATGGTCATGGAGCTAAGTGTCTGTGTAATTGAAATAAGACTTAAGATTGCACACAATAATGTGATGACGGGATGCAGCTGTGGATAATTGTATCAACAGTCATCATACAAGAGCATTCATTGCTTACAAGATGTAGAAACAATAATTCATGAAACCAAAGAAATATTCCCTATGTTGACATGTAATGTATCAACTCTTCACCCATCACAGTTTGCTGTGGTTACTACGCAACTTTTAACAACAGAAAACATTCAAGTAATGGATGTCTAACAGCAAAGCACATGCTGCATGTAAAATGTTTCTTTCAAAAAGTATCTGAAAGTGAAGAAGTGAATGCTGAAGAACTTTGTGTGTGTGTGTGTGTGTGTGTGTGTGTGTGTGTGTGTGTGTGTGTGTGTGTGTGTGTGTGTGTGTGTGTGTGTGTGTGTGTGTTCATTAGCTGATCTAGGTAATTTCCTAAGCAAAGATGTACATCAGAAGTGTGAAAGCATAACTACTTTGTGGACACAGAGGGAGAAAGTAGTGGTATTTTCTCAGTAGTTATTATGAATATAGCAACAACTTTAAATAACCATTACCGTGATAACTGCAAGTCGTGTGCAAAAAAAAAAAAAAAAAAAACATACACACACCTTTTTCCACTGATGCAAAATAGCGGGTGTAGTCTGTTAACAAAGCAATCATTTGATGTGCACTGCAGTAGTATGATTGACTAATCGCATTCAGTTACTACTCTTTTAAGAAACTGTTATGAAACCTACATCTGACCTTGAGGAGGCGTTACTGGCAGAAACTGAAAAGATATGTCCATTTATGCCTGTTATTCTTTTCTACAGCATAAATTTCCCTGTCACAGTAATCTTGTATGTCGCACTACCCCAAAACATGTGCTGCGAGCAATAATTCTGAAATTAATTTTTCAGCCAAGACCTTTTCTCCCAATAGTGCACCTAACATACTCAAAATATGACAAAAGTGTTGCCTTTAATTCTCCTTCAGCGTCCATTTGCAAATCATTAAACGATGCCTTGAATTTAAACTTTTACCTTGCAACCTTTGAAACAACTGTTATCATTTGTGCTAATTACTTTCTATTGAAGTTTGTTGCTGTGCAGCTATTAGGCAATAAATAGACATTCAGCACCTTAAAGGAACATTTTTTGTATTAAGATTCTTCAGTCATACTGTCTTCCAATTTTTCTTCTGACTGCTCACATTTTTTGGTAACAGGCTGCCAGGAAATAACTGAAGCTTCGGTACCTTAATTTAACCCCATAATGCCATAACTGGAAAATACTTCTCTCAGCTGAAGGCAGTGTGGAAAATATGATGGAAGAGGTTACAGATAGATTCATTGTAGCCTTCATAAGCCCTTAGAAAAATGTGGAGAGCAGTATATGCATTTCTAAGAACTCACAGTCAAGGTCTGATTCATTCCACCTCTAAATGGTTTATGTGGACAATAGTACAGAGTTCCATACTGGATTGGTCGAGGCCTGGGTTAACAACGACCACCACCAGTACTGTTAGCAAACAGGGTGTTAGTAGAAATTGGGCTACTGTCAGCCAAATGAGAAGAAGGGGAAGGCATGCCCCAGGCAGGAAAAGAGGAGGAAGGTTTGGAGTGTGGTGGTATGACTGGTATAGGGAGAGAGCTGATATGATGGAGAGAAGGAAGGCTGATATATTGTGCGTGCAAGAGGCCAGATGAGAGGGGAGTAAGGCCGGGTGTATTGGAAGTGGATTCAAACTGTTCTACCATCATGTGGATGGGAGGAGAAATGGGGTAGGGATTATTCTAAAGGAACTCACTCCATGACAAACGAAAGCTGCCACACCTATCTGCAGGAACTAGGATCACTCAGAATTAAACCCAATACCATTTTCCTAGGTGACCTAAACTATCCAGCTATAGAATGGGAAACCTATGCTACCACTAGCGCACAAGCACAGAGATTCCTGAAATTTGTCAATACAAATGTCCTGGAATAATTAGAGTACTGACTAGGGGAATAACATATCGGATCATGTCCTTAGTAATATGGGAGCATCTAGTACAATCCCCTTGCAAATCATCACTTGTTAGGTCTGACCATAAAGCAGTCTCCTTCAAAATAAAACTGAAACCAGAGATCCCTTCCACCCCAGGTACCTTTAGAAATTTCTTTAAGGCAAACTCTCTACTCCTAAGTGATAAATTGGCAAGCTTCAAATCCCCACCATAGCCAGTTAACTCCACTAGATAAGCAGAAATGAACACCATCACACATATAAACAGCTGCACAAATGCAACATTACCCCATAGGAACAAGTGCAGGGTAACTCTCAGAAACAAACCCACATGGTTAAACCATATCAACAAGCTTTACAATAAAAGGAAAAATAACTTTGACCAAAAGTAAGAAGAGTAATTACCAGATGCTTAATAAAATCCATCAAAGCCAAGTTTGAGGCTAAAGTAGCTAGCCAAGTCAAAGACAATCACAACACATTTTTAAGTTATGTTCATAATATCAAAAGCCCAATGGAGAAGTACACTGAGCTGATTGAGAATGTTGCTGCCTACACTAAGGCTGGAGATATACCTACCCAACTGCACAATTAATTTAACTCCAATTATTCTCCTGTCTCCTCTCTCTGTCATTCAAGATATACCTGAAACTGGCTTACCTCTAGCTATCACACAAGTGCTAACAAAGGCTAAAACTACTGCATCAGTGTTATCCTGACAATTTCCCTGGATGCATCTTAAATAGCATGCAGCATGATTTAGCTGCACCTGTAACAACACTGTTCAATCTCAGCTTTGTGCAGGTTTTGTACCAAGTGATTGGAGAACAGCTACAGTCATTTCCATGCAAAGGGGGGGTCCTTCCACAGACTCGAGCAGTTACATACTCATAAGTCGGACTAGCTTCATATGAAAAGCCATGGGAAGGCTTATCCTGGGATTAATCAGTCAGGACATAGGGAATCTCCAACCACAGGACCCATCTCAGTTTGGATTTGTCAAGTGTAGGTCATGCTTAATCAACCTGGTGGGTTTTGAATATGTCACCAAATAAATGGATTAAGGCAAAATGGTACACAGTACAAACCTCGATCTGGCAAAGCTTTTGACTCAATGTGACACTCAGGCATAGTAAAAAAATCTAAATAAACTGGGACTTGACCCCTGTGTCATCCACTGGATTGCAAACTGGCTCACAGATAGGATGCAGATAATCAAAATAGGGGAAGTTATCTCCAAAATGAGAGCAGTCACCCACGGTTCTGTGCTGGGATCTCTCTTGTTTGGTATTTAAAAAAAAACAATAACAAAGGGCTCTGGCCCACTACATTTGCAGATGACTGCAAGCTATGTGTAGTCAATAAATCCCCTGATGATTTAGCCATCTTGCATGCAGGTTTGTCTCAAATAAAAAACTGGTATCAAAATCATGCTCTGAAACTAAATGACAAAAAATGTATTACTGTAGCCTTTGGGAAGTAATCTATTCCAGGGAACTACCATATTAACAACACCCACCTAAGAGCTGACCCAGTTGTTCAGGATTAGGAACTTATGTGGACAGTGACCTAACTTTTGAGCAAAATATGTTTCTTGTAAGAAAGTCAATCTATATCGCACCATTTATATACAAAGGGATTCTGTCTACATCTAGGGATATCATTGTCCCCCTTTACTCAGCCCTCATTAGGCCAGTCATTGAATATAATGCCTCCTTAAGCACGTATCTGTCCAGACACATGCAACAACTGGAACGTCCACAGACATACCATACTCAGAAGGTACAAGGCCTAAAAAGTATTTCCTACATAGACTGACTCAAAGCCCTGTCACTATACTTAGCATTCTACAGACTGCTAAGATGTGACCTGTGTCTGGTATACAAGGCATCCTCTGACCAACTACTGGTGAGTTTACCATACATGAATAAGTCATATGGTATCAAAAATACTTGGTCTAAGGATCTAAAGCTCTTCTGCAGCATTACAAAATGGTTTGGAGGAACAAGTATATGTCACAGAGGATACCACTGCTGTGGAACAGACTCCCCATCCACATAAAATAGTGTTCATCCCTGTCCATTTACACATACAACTTGGATCTGTGGATGGGAGACAGAACATTTACTCCAGGTCTGCCACCTGTGCTACTAATGGACAGAGGTAGCTCCTAAATGCTTCATCCCATGCAGAGCCCTCTCAAGATATCTATTGTATGATCCCATTTATTCTCATTATGAGTAAAATATAATTGTTGACCATTGGATGAGTAAAGCCAATCTATAACCAAATTGGATAGGTTGTTTTGAGCACAAAATGGGACATTGTCTGTGCTTAAAATGTCCCAGAATGGCAGCTAACCTAAGACTCTATGAACCTATAAACCTATTAAGCTGTCAGCCAATTAGCCTAAAAATCCCTGAAAGCATCAGGATTAACATGATTCAAGGGAGATATTCATAAGCACAATACTACTAAATGGTTATCTGATTCAAACAATACTTAAGTCAGTGAAATATGGGTAATACTAGTAAGAACAAGTTCAATAAAATTTGAGCATCTAGTAGGTGAGAGTAATATCTACTCAACAGAGTTAATATTGCTGAAGTTCAGCAACCACTGTGCATACAAACCAAACCATATTGACATTACTGAGGAAAACATAAGACTGATGGTTTATGTGTCCAAGTATAATATTTTATCTTTGGATACTGCTTGATTTTTAATGATGTAGTTTTATGACATATGTTATATCTTAGCCCTTTATTTTCTTATACTAGAGGCAGGACTATTTCTTATTATTTGCCACATAGCTGTTTTTCTAGGGTCTATATTACATGACCAAAGTTTCAGAACTTTGAATCTGATATGGTTGACACCATATAATCAATGTTTTAAAACAGTGAAAATGTAAAAAAACACAACAGCCTTCAAAAACAAACCATTTAAATGCTCTAAGCAGGGTGGCAGGCCCCCCTGCAGCCCCCACACGCCCCACTACTTAAATATACCAACTCCAAGATTGCACTACAGTGCAGAAAAGGGAAATCTTCCCTTTCTGCACTGTATGGAGATCTCTGTTAAAAGATTTGAAGTTTCAAAACTTCGATCATATGGTGTCGACCTTATCAGATTCAAAGTTTTGAAACACATAACTTCTGATATAGACCAGGTTTTCTATGCCTGCTTTACCCATAGGGAGATATTGGAACTTGGGGCACTTCCCCTGTGGTAGGTATGTAATATGTCCCTTCATATGTGAATGCTTTGATTTGAAGAAGAGAGTAGATGTCATCAGAAGAAACATTTGTGAGAGTTGTGCACTTGTTTATGCTATTCAATGTCTGTGTAAATTTATTTTATATTGGGGAAATTAACAGAGCTCTTTCTAGCAGAATATATGTGGAAATAATGAAAGCACCATGTCTGTTCATTCAATGATGTACATGGTTCAGATTGTGACTTTAAAGTTGCTGTGTTACAATAAGTAAATTGCTCTGTGAGGGACGGGGAGTATGTGGAAAAGATGTTTGCAATATAACAAGAGTATCTTTATATTGACATTTTATATATTGATTGCTGATTGAATTCATGTAATTGGAAGATGCTATTTAATTAATGTCAATTGTTTTTAATTCATTTGATTTCCAATGCTATTTAAATGATGTGTGTTTGTGTTATTACCCTTCTTGGAAGGCTTAGCTGTCATGCCAGGAAATAAACTGCTTTGACCATGTTGTTAATTTTGTTATTGTTATTACTTTGATTTTTATATTGCCATTTTGCCACTGTGCATATTTGCTGTGTGCAGTTCATCTTTTAGCAATAACTCAGAAAGAAGTGGATGTCAGTAATGCAGTTTTTTACCCATGGTTAGCATAGTTTTATCACAAGGCAAAGCATAAGTGATTAAGTAAAGGTAATTGTGGGTAAATCTTGCATTACTCCCCAAAAGGAGAGGGTTATTTCTCTTATGCTATGACATTATTTAAGAGAAAATGTCTTACCTTTTCTAAATAATATCATTGTATAAACAGACTTTAGTGCTCTTCCTTCACTTCTGGTAGTCTGGGGTATCTGACATCTGTACTGTGGATTCTCTGAGTCAAAAGAGTTCCTCTCAACAGTATATATTTTTGCAGACTGTCCTGATATTTGCTTCATACTGTTGGTCTGTCCTGTGTAAAAGATTTTTCTCTCTTTTTTTTTTTTTGACAGATCAATAAGGTAGAGTTCACTAACCAGGACTTCACACAAAAGAAAATGGTTAAGTACTTTAGTTCACTCTGAAATTTTGTAACTGCAGCAGACAGTGTACTAGTGAGGGAAACTTTGCAAAATGATCCCAAATATGGTGTGGAAATGTTTGCAAGGATGCTGCAGGCACTAAGATAATTTATTTTTTCCTGTTCCACAGAGCAGTTTACTGGTAGGAAATGGGAAACTTTTTTTTTAATAGTTTTAATTCACACAGCCAAACGAATGAAGTAAATTATCTCAAGTGAAAGAAGTCTGACTGTTAGTTTACAATGAGCACACTGATTAGTTTGTCTAATCAGTGTGTACATTTTTGAACAATAAATTTGTTTACAAAATAGAGAGAGAGAGGGAGAGAGAAAGGACAGAAGCAAGGAAATTTTGAATATTACTTAATTCATTTTGAAAGTTAAATTTGATTTGAATTATTGAGTATAACGTGAGTTACCAGAAAATAAGTTCTGTGCAAGTCAGAGTAAAGATGAAAGGGGGAATGGGACAGTCTACTAAAGTCAGCAGAGTTATGTATGACCAGTGCTGACACTGTAAAATACTTTAGCAGCTGGGCTTGTTTTTGTTACTATAAAGTAGATTTTCAATGGGCACTCTGATTGGGCTGTACAATCACCACACCTGTTTCAATAGTAATTAGTATTCTGTATATAATTGCCACTTTAGAGAAGGATATTTAAAATCACACAGATCACTCTGCATACTTGTTGCTTCTAGTATATGTTTTACCAAGTTACAGAAGGAAAATTTGAACTGTGTCGGGTTCCATAGTTAAGCGATGTAGTTTGGTAAACTAGACATAGTAAGTTCAGAGGACATGGATGGGGAATTAGCATGATACATTAGTAGATATGCCAGAAATTACCAGGATATGAAGGACATTAACTTGCACGATTACTTGTGAGGTGATGGTAATGGGTGTGATGCTCGTGCACTGGCCCAGCAATCAAGGAACCTCAATCCGCACCACTAACACCAGTGAGGGGTGTTCATATAGGGAAAGGATAATAAATACATGCACAGTAAAGTATAATTTCCCTTAAAAGCACACAGAGATCACAGTCAGTCTGGGGCTGGTTTCTCCCTTTCTCTCCAGGTCCCCTATAAGACTCCCCACTAGCACAGCTATAGGGTCCAGATCCCAGCCTAGTGGGCAAGCTAAAAACTCCAGCACCCACTGTCCAACCAGTGCTTCATGTCCTTGCTCAAGTAGCTGACACACACACACTTTGACATATGAGTTAAATACAACCACACAGATGCTCCTGGGGAAGGCTGGCACAGTTTCTCCAGATGTGCCCCTTTTACCAATACTATATGGTAGTACCACTTGCCACTACCCACTAATATTTATCAGCTGCTAAAAGGCCCTTATGAAAGGGTGTCCAATTATACTGTGCAATATTATTATCCAAATGGTAAGTGCAAGTGAACAGTCAAGGCTTATTGGAGTGGCTTGGCCAGTATCACAATATACATGCAATGTACTCTAGAGCTTAAATTATCTCTGCACAATTCAGCCACAGTTGAAAGGTTTAAAAATATTTAATAATAAATGACAATACTTTTTACTACACAGTGCTAGTCAAGAGTTCAGAGATCACAGAGAAGTACTTAAAATAATACAGTAGAAAAGTTCTGACATCAATACAGAAAGAAGACTAAATTAATCTTCCTATGACCTAGCTATATCTAAGAGAAAACACAGTTCTAAAGTAAACTTACATATAGAACAAGACAGTGCTGGTGAGTTGGATGTTCTCAAGGCAAATGCTAAATGCTCTCATTCTTTCTGACCTTAAATTGATAACAGAGTACCAATGGTTCATTTCAGATTACATCATTTCTTTCTGGTTCCCAGGCTAACAGAAACTCAGCAGTTAACAGCCATTTTGATCTTGCAGCTGGTCAGGAAGCCAGAGCAATAAAATAAATTATGCATGTAAATTCTAGCCATTAACCCTGGCATCAAAACAATAGGCAGAATGCCTCCCTGTAGACATCTTGGCTCCAAGTTTTAGATCAAAGAATTTCACAATGCATGTCTTAACAGCTTTCTTAGAGCAGACTGCACTGTTGTTACGTTTTTTCAGTTCAACATCCAATACAGTCTTTTCACATTTAAGAGAACAAGCCTATGGCTTACATCAATATTTACAAATGACAGAATTATCTACAAAATTCTATCTAGCTAGGCTGGCAGCCTTCACTTATCTTCACAATGGGTTTGAGAATGATCTCAGAGGGACAGTCTCTATTTAGACACCCACAGGACAGGATGTAAAAGAATGGGAACCTTTAAACTCAGTAAGGGAAGGGGGTGTTAACTTTGGACTGGGACCAGGTTTTGTCACAAATGTGGAACTTTTCAAGTGTCACAAAGGCTACTACTAGAGGCATTTTTTTTATTGTCTAGCATTGAGCAGTGCAACATTACTGGTTTGACTGAATCTTATTAGGTAGGGAAGCTTAGAAGGCTGGCTGTGCCAAAAAAAGACACCAAGTAGAGAATGTGTTGGCCAATATGAAGAAGATCTGAGGAGAGAGGTACAGGCCATACCTTGCAAAGCATCTAGCCTTGAGCACAATTTTGTTCTAGGCTGACACATATTGAATCCCCTAGAATGACACCAAGAACTGTACCAGTTACTGTGCTCAGTTAATTTAAAATAATATTGAGGAATCAGTCATTGCCATGATAGGATACTGCTTAGAACTAGCAAGTTAATTTAGTGAGTTTGGCCATGTCCATCGTCTTTTCATAAACTAAGAAAAAAACAGTCACTTAATCCAAGAAATAAAACCTCATGTGACAACTAATTAAATGCAGCATTCTTTTATTTATTTATTTTACATTTATTGACCTGGCTAGTCTAACTGGATACATGTCCATTTCCAAGCATAGACAACAACATAACTTACAGCATAACATACAATGTATACAATAGTAAGATAATAGTAGAACATTGTTGAGATTCTAAATATGGAAAAACTTATACAGAGTCCTTTTTTTTTTTTTTTGTAAATCTAATATAAATATTCTTATAAAGTAGTAAAAAGGGAAACTTGTTAGATACTATTGGGATGTTAAATAACTGGTTAGTTCAGGACAGCATCCATGTACAAAAGGTTAGCAAAGTATGAGGAGAGCATGATTGGGGAGAGAACTATTCTTTTAACTTGTTTGTGAAGAAATGTTAAGAAAGGAAGCTTATACTTTGTGCTTTGTTGTTACTTGCTTTCTTAAAGTCATTCATTTCTATGATTCAGCACCTGATGTTTTAGATTTGCATTTTTTTCTGTGGCACTGGTTTTCTTGTTTTTGAACTTTCTCTCGCTTTTGCTTTATTATATCTTCCAAGCTGTGACATCAAAGGCAGTTCACTCCTACATGTGCAGATATCCGTAGGATACATATTTCATGTGAAAGAGTTTAAACTCATTGGTAAAGTCATAAGTTATTTGCTCCTGAGGGATAGCTGACTATTACTCTTCATTTACAATGCCTGGTGAGTGGAATGTTGGTATACTTAACTACTGAGGTATTTATGACAGGGATATTATGATATCTATCAGTATGCTGTCGTTACCTTAGAGACTTGGGCATATCAGTTTGGTGATCTTTTCTTGTTGTAGAGAGCAGTGAGATTGCTGGGTAAGGTATGAGATTTCTGAGAAACTGTAGGCAAAGAAGTATCGTTCTTGGGAAGTCTAGAAGGCCTCACTCAGGACTTTCTTAGCACCTTGGCATAGGTAGGCTTGGTGTTAGTTATGCAGTAAGATGGTATCAATGTGTATGTGGTGTTTGGGTGTACAGTAAGCACTGACAACATGACTAGAGAAGGGAAGTGAAAAGTTTGCCTCCAGAGTAAATGTCCATCTATACTTCTCATAAAATAGATTCCAGGTTGAGGAACAGTAGGGAGTTGTTAGGGATAATGTTGCATTCTTACATTGCCTCGCTGTGCCTTGTGATAAAAGTCTGGACCATGTTATCAAGTAGACTGATTTTGGTGGTGGTGCTGGAGGTGGAGTGTAAATGAAGCATCAGGTAATATGTTATTTAGGATATAGTTGCTTAAGTAAAGTTAAGTACTTTAGTTGACAGTGCACTATATAAGTGGATAGGGATATAATACAGGTAATGTAGCCCAGTAAAAGCAATGAGCAATTTTATATACTGTGTGGAAGGAGGTGTATCTACCATCATTCATCTGTAATGAGCATAAAATGTAAAGTTATAGTGCTGTCAAAACTATATGTTGATAACTACTGTATGATATGGGTGTGGGTATCAAGACTAGTCCACTCAACGTGCCCAGTTGGCCCAAAGTTAGCAAAACTGACACATCTTATTCTTGCAGTGGCACACACTTAAACATACTGTGTGCTATATGTGGTTCCATTTCCAGGCTCAGCAATAAAAAATAACAGTGCAGTAAGACTTAATAGATTGTGGCCAGCTGAGTCGCCTGAATTAGCATGGTGCTGCACATGGGGCAGTGTTCAGCAGCTCAGTACAGATATGTATCCAGCTAGGCAACACAGCAGAAATGAAAGCAACAGCAAAAGTCAGAGATCCAATAAAAAATGTGTAGTGCCAGCAAGCAGCCTATAACTGATACAAGAAAGCGTGATCCATTTTCTCGTAAATAAGATAACAATTTCCACCAAGTAAGAAAATGATTTCAGGCTAGGTAAACATTTTAAGCACAAAACATGACACAAGTTCACTTTACTATATCAAATGAGAATCATTTCGAGCAGCACTACTGGGGAAGTGGGATAAATCTGTGACTATGACTAAGGTGATCTGAATTCAAAATTGCACCTTGGTTGCTTGATGGAACTGGCTGATGTTGATGGTGGGAATGACCATCCTGAAATGTGGGGCACAGCCAAATATGGGGTGTATAAGCCATTCAAAGGAAGAGGGATGGGTCTGCTACCTGAAGCCATGCATGGGGTTCACCAAATTACCAATGGATTTAGATTTTACTGAACAAGTGGACTGGATCGTGTACTTACAAAGGGGGATGTGTCGTGGCGGCTGCAGTGATGCTGGTCTCATTTTCACCACCCAGGGGTAGTTTTAGTACAACTTATAAGAATGCATTCATTGCCAGGATGCTGACAACTGCCAAGCAATCCTCACTACTGGCTAAATGGCACCGCCAAAATGGTTCTTGCCATAGTAGATCTGGAGGTGTTCCCACCACTAGTGAATGACTGCACTGAAGTCTGATTGTGGAAGGTTTTATGGTTAGCAGGCATGAAGGCAAAAAGCAAACAGACAAAAAAAATCAATTTTCTGGTTGTCTAGGGATCAGAAATTTGGGTCAGTATAGTAGAGTCACAGTTTAAGAATGTGGCATTCAACAATTCGTAGTAAACCAGCACCACATCGTGTGACACAGCAGAATACAAAGAAGTAGAGACAAGCAGGCAGCCAATGAAACATAAGTAGTGCTGTTGAGCAGTTAGTAGTAGAAAGTGATTTAAGGCTAAGCAAACAGGTGCAGCCCAGTAACTTAAGTGTAATATTAGAATTAATAAAAGGTTGTTTTCCTAGTTGTCTAGAGATGACAGATTTCAAGTCAGTTTGGTACAGCTAGTTGCCCATGTCTGTGGTGGTCAGCAGCTTAGCCCATGTAAATACTGTGAAGGGTAATGGAATAGAAATTAATGCAGTAGCAAAAACCAAGCCAGTAGTTCAAAATAAGTGATATTGGTAAGTAGCCAATACACATAAGAATAAAATGTTTCCCTTCTCTCACAAGTGAAGCAGTAGTCTCCAATAAGTAACACATTGATTCAGGCTAGGTTCTTTACATTGATAATTCAATGTAAAAAAAAAATAAAAGTGGATACTTTAACCAGTAATAGTATATGGAAATTTATATACAGTTTTACATAGAAAATATCTGTTCCTTTAAGTGTTTACCAACATTTCTAAATATTATTTAGCAGACGATATGTTTAAAAGTGAAAACTGCTGTTGTGGCATTCTTTCGGAAATATGTTAAGTATGCAAATATTTTTTGAAAATAATGAGTGATATACAACATGGGAACATGCATCAGATAATTTTTGTCAGCCAATGGTATAATTTTATATTTGTTAATACTCCCATTAAATTACTTTAGATGTGTTTATAGCAGTGGACGTCTTGAGTAACAAAATACATCACTAACAAACAGGAGTTACGATTACTTAAGAAAGAATATTATTACTAAGTTATTGCTTATAATAATAGACAATTGTTAATAATGACTTGTAACAGAGTATGCAGTCAGTCATGTGACACTGCTCTTGCCATCTTGTCATAGTCAGGAAGACGATGTTTAGCTCACTAAAACAATGGCAAACAGCTAGGCACTGCTTATCAGTGCAAAACTATTTTTCTCATATAGAAAGTCTGTGACTAGCTGATAATTTTGGGGAGGGGTTACATTTGCCATTAATATAATGGAATTGTGACATTGTCATTACTTTTTCTGTTGGCATTTTTGTCCATAAGCAGACATGCCAATTGGTCTTTCACATTAAGTATATGAAGGCGTGACAATGTCAATTTAATTTCATTTGTTTTGCAAGTCAGAGATGTAACACAGAAGTCATGCAGAAAATGTTTAATAGGATAATGCTTTACAGAGATATTGATTTGAGTTGGTTCCCATTCACAGCCAGAGTAAAATGAAAGTATTAAAGCAATGAGAAAGGACAAGGAAATTATATAAAGACATGACAACTGCAGAAATTATGTTGTCATTCATTAAATATTTTGTGCCTCTTGTTAAAAGTTTCCTTTCCTCTTTTATTCACAAACGTAGTCCCTTGACACTATGAAAACATTTCATTTCATTATAGAGCCCAGGTGACTCCAGACCTTGCTGTCAAGTTGCATTTGGCATTCATATACTGTAGTGGGGAAATTTAATTGGAAATATGCAAATGAGACCAGGTGTAGCCTGCCCTCCCAGCTGTTCATTTGGAAAATGACAACGAACAACTTCCGAACTGCTGTCATCCCCCCTCTGTGTTTCCTGCAGCCTAACTTTTTCATGCTCTGAGGTATGGGGGAAATACACAGTTGGCTGAGAGATAGAGAGAGACAGAGAGAGAGAGAGAGAGAGAGAGAGAGAGAGAGAGAGAGAGAGAGAGAGAGAGAGACAGGGAGAAGAAATTAAGAATGTATATGTTGTTAATACAAATGTGCAGTAATGCAATAAGTAAACTGGATTCTTATTTTTTCACATTTTCTTTTACAAAAAGTACAATCTTTAAATTGCAAATGTACAGCACTCATTTACAGTGATATATGACGTAGTATGTTGAAAATTAAGCAACATAAGAGATGCTTGAAATGATAAGTAATGAGCATATTTACTGATTTGCTTCACAAATAATGAAATAAATATTATCATTAGTTTTGAAACATAAGTTTTTTTATTAAAGTGTTTGACTCTAACTTCCACAGTGACAAAAATGACTTCTGACGTTTATATAAGGGTATCTGTTCAGTCAATAATATTATCAGGATTTTCTTGGAGCTCAGAATGAGAGCATCTGATAGGATAAAAGTATTGTAGAGGTGGTATTTTGTACTAACAAAGAATTTCCTGAAATGTTTCAGTTCTCTTTCTTTGTTATACTACCTTATTGCATGCCTTGGTCCACTACTCAGAAGTATATGACTTATACATATGGAAGCATAAAACAGGCAAAGTACTGTTTTAATGTCCTAGACTGGTGTGGAGGCACCAACTTAACTAAAGGGTCATCAATGTACCATACCAAAAACCATGATGCATGTCTTGATAAATATTCTGTCACAGTCTGATAAGCTCTCTCACAGAATCACAGAAATTATTGCTAGAAATAATTTGTATTATTATACCCTTTTTGCCTTCCAGAAACAAAGTCAAGAACATCTGCAGTCAGTATAAATCTGCAGGAAACATACTGGTCATGAACGAAAATGTTACTAGTAATTACTGCATATATACATGATGTCATACCTAGTATGAATACTTAATCCATTTATTTCTCTTTTGATAGCTTAGAGTGTCATTGTATAAGCCAGTCATTTTAAGTAGAGATGTCTGTTAAGAAAGATTAAGTATTTAACCACATTCAATATTGTATGCCACTTGGTTGTCTATGCATAATATGCCCTTTAGCTCCTTTAAAGATGTCCACACTTCATAGGAATGTTTTCCAGGAATGCCACTAGGAGTTTTTCATAAATCAGTAGTCTGTATGTCGTTACACATTCCCACAGGAAGAGTTTTCATATTGTAATTAGCTTCTCTTTAAAACAGATACAGTTTTTCAGGATGCCAATAGTTCCACTCTTCATTGTTTTCCTTGGAAACAACACCTGTACAGGTACTACTGATCACTGTTACAGTTTTGGTTGCTGACCACATCTATTGTATCCCCTTATCCTGCAAACAACATCAAGACTCCAGTTCTGTGAATTCATTTCAGCTACAGATTTCACTGTATTGATTGCAAGGAACCCATTTTCTTACTTTGCAGTCTCTTCAAATTCTCTTTAACCTTCTAAAACAAAAGTGAGTACACAACGTTAAGTCTGCCAAACTATATGTTCCCCATACAATTTCAGAATGCTGTTTTTCCTAGACAAATACAGTTGGTTTACCTTGAATTTTTGAGACTATAATAACTGCTGCTTCATTCTGTCACACTTTTTACTGCTGTTTACTTCCAAAGTTTTATGTCTATTCCAAGTACATGAGCACTGTTAAAGTTAAAAGCATTTCACCCTATCATCTGTTATATTTTGCCATGTCTAGATATTTTAGGTCTTTATGAAAAAAATGTTTGTTTTTATTTCCCTTACAACTATGATCCTCCTACAAATTATCAAAGAAAGATTTCTGCTTATTAACAGAAAAAAATAAATCATCTGGAAATAATTTTGCGTGATTATGCGTTGTCAGTATAAAATTGTATTAAAGAGAATAAAAGGTAATGACTTTATTTCAGAAACATATTTCCTTTTAAAATCATGTATGTGGGAATCATTTTAAAAAGTCACACGAGGTTTAGCTGTGCTGTTTATAACTGAATTACTGCATAAAGTATTAACTGCATTTGAATGCTCAGCTTTTCAACTGAAAGCTAAATTAAACAAAAGTTGCAAAGTAGGCATGTTCAGGCTTTTGTTCCACACTTTGACTAAAGCTGAGAAATAGACACATGATTAATTATTTGATTCATTAAATCAGAATGCCCAAAGTAGACATGGCAGCTTATTACTGTACTTGTCAATGAAATTCTTTCAAAGGACACCTGGGATAATGCTAGAAAATGCAAGGTATGTGATATGTGAAATGTGGACTGCTTTTGCTGTACTAGGCCTGTGTATAGAAATATAATGTTTCAGTTTCTTTGCCAGGAATACCTCATCTTTCACTGGATTTAAATTTATGTTGTTGAAGGGAAAGAGCTCAACAGTATATCTTCAGTTGTTTTCCAAACTTATAATCAAGCAAGGAACATTCCATTTGCACTGTAATTAATAACTTTTTCACTTCTGTTGTACATTGTATTGCCATGCAATGCATGCTCTTCCTGTACCTTCAGTTTGCAAGCTGAGTAACTGATATAAAGAGTCAGATATCCATAAGTGCGGATAGATTCCATGCTAAATCTAAAAGCCTGGTTTGGACCTTGTTGAAAAGATGTGAATAATAAATGTGTGTTTTTTTCCATCCAAAGTTGAAATAATAAAACAATTTACAGTATTTCACAGATGGGATATATAACTTTTAAAAAAGAAATGCTGGATCTCCTATGGCAAAAATATGTTCAGTCCCATTTTCTAGTCCACTTAAAACTTAGCTCCAGGGCATTATATACCAGTTCTACTGCTAAATGTAGCTTTCCAGACCTAATTTACTGCTACATAATTTCCTTGCCAGAGTTTTCCTGGCTTATGTCCCTGACTTTGTGAAGCTTTCTGCAGGCTCAAGCTCAATTGAGTTTTGTCTCATTGAGTTAAACCCGCATTGACCTGCCCTGATTCCTCCTTTTTACAAGGTTGAAATGTTGTCTGTTGACCTTAAAGCATTTCAGCATGCTGCATTCAATATTTCTGAACAATTACTGAAGACTAAGAAAATACAACTAGCAAAAAATAACTGACAATGAGTACAATAACAAAAGCAAAAGAAAAATGTATAATATACATACATCTGTCTAATGCAGTAGTTTACATTTCATATTTTATGGACTCTATTAAGAAGGTTACTATCTCTAAAATGAAATGCATGTGGTTTAAATACCATTTAGTTTGAAGATATCTGCATATGTTTTATGTTAAAAATGTGTGAGTATTATAGAATATATTATGCAAATTGTCAGCCATGAAAATAATATCCTGCAGAAATGAATACACAGATGTAAGACAAATGGGCTTCTTATTACATGGGTGAGACTTGCTCTTGCAATCCCTCAACACTAATACAAGAAGGAAACCTGATGTCACTTAGTAGCCATACCATCTCTCTCTTTCTCTCTATTTAGTTATATCATATATCAAATTTTATATATATAATATGTGGTTGCTATGCTAAGGAATATAGGGGATAGTCCTATATACCATGACTACAGACATAAGATCTATTCTATCCAACATCTGTCTCTAGCAGTTGTTATTCTAAAGACTGCAATTAAGGCGATGGGAATTGCAAAAGGTGCCCATATTGGGAGCTCTAGAGATCCTCTGAGCCTCTTCATATCTATACTGATCAGATTAACATTTCCTGTCACAAATTCCTCATATGTGAAGTCTTCATTATGCATGCTTTCAATGCATGTGTACTCAAGCCTCTTGGTTTGTGAGCAAATATATTGCTTATTACAACTTTGTATTTTTTCTGTGATGGAGGCAAGCTTCCTGCACCCATCATTACTAGGTCTCTATACCTTGAAGAACAGTGAAAAAAATGAAGCATTTGCAAGAGTTGACTGACCAACAGCACCTGCTTGACATCTGGACTACAGAAAATTCTTTTGTAAATACTTGCTATAAGAGCTCCTGTATCTGCCTCTACTGCCCAGAAGTAATACTTTCGGTCACATCAAAAGTTTTTACTGAGCTTTTAACAGTAATACTAGTAAAAATTATTATAGAGATATTATCATGTTCTCTCTGATTTATTGTTATACTCAATAAAAATGTGTCAGTGCTACTCAAAGTAAAATGGATGTGTAATCTAGACAAAAGCATATGCATACAAATATTTTAGCAGTTATGTTATGCTTTTATGCATTTTGTTAAACCCTGTAAAAATCAAAATTCTGAACCTGTACTGGTAGGATACAGGCACCCAGGATTAAAATAGCAAAACTGGGACTCGTCTAGCAGGAAGGATAGGTGTGTTCATCCTGTCCTGTAGGGAGGTTGAATGCTGGTGAGGCTTGATTTATCATTGAAACCTGTTGGGGGGCAGGGGCTGAGACTTGGAGAGATTGTTGATCTGGGTATGTTGGGTGGCTGCTGTAGGGCATGTGGCAGGAATGTCCTCAGAGGCCACCACTTACTGGCATTCCAGCCTAAAGAAATCATAACATCAGCTTGCTGAGGGTGGGGTAAGGAGTAAGTCCTGGTGTACTGGTCAGCATGCTCAATGACACTGTCATCTGTGGCTTCATTCATTAGAGCTTTCCAGAAATCACCAATGATGGCCTAAATGAGTGGGTAATACAAGTGGCAAATGACATCATCCCATTATCCTTCTGTTCCAGCTGACCATGTTTGGGAGGATGTTGTAGCCATGGAGGAAAGAGACAAATAGCCAATAGTCAAGTGGAAAGATGACAAAGAAAAAAAATGTCTACATTTGATGAATAACTGCTAACTCATAACTCAAAAATCAGTTTGGCATATCTGCTGTTATAGCCACTCAGCTGTTTCCCTCATATGGCTTCACATATTACCAGTGTCTTATCCTGTATCAAAATGCATTTAATTTAATCTCATGATAAGATTCATGCAAGTCTTGTAGCCATATTGTTTGTAGGATAGACTGAGCTGAGCTAATCATTTGTGTTGTAGGTTTTACCTTTCTTTTTCCTCAGATTATGTAGTTCAGAAGTTAGAGGAGCAATTCAGTTTGCAAATATCTTAATGTTCCTATTCCAGTATGTTTGCATGACCTCATAGTATCTTTAATTAAAAGCTGGGGTTGGCAGATGCAGGAAGCTCTCTTTCTTACAAAAATAATTCTTCTTTTGTGTGTGTGTGTGTGTGTGTGTGTGTGTGTGTGTCACAGTGACAGAGAGAGTGTATATACACAACTTCACTCCTCTGAAGGGTTGGTTGTTCAGTGAATTTTTCCTCTGTAGGGCTGTTGGCCAATTGTTGAGCCATAATTATATTGAATAAACCCAAAAGAAGAGTTTAAAATAGTCAAGTATGAAATCAGATTCATTATGTGAAGTAAGGTAGGATATAGTTTTTTTGTTTTAAATTGTGTATGTTATTTTACTTGGTTACAGAGAGGTTAGCACATTATAGCTTTAACAATATTCATAAGGAATGTGCATTTATCTGGTGTTTTACCCTTGGGCTGTGTTCAACTTTGGCCCATATAGGACACATGCATATAAGAGCTGTGCAGAGGTTAATGCAGTATTTAACAGCCAGCACTTATCAAAACTGTTAAAAGAATGTTAATGTCAGTGGCACAGAAGGTGATACACTTGCCTTTTGTGCAGAAGGCTTTTGGTTCTATTTCCACACTAGATGATTGGATTGCTGACACTGCAATCCAGCATAAGGGGGATGTTGCACTCTTATGTGTATCATCCTTCAGATGAGACATTAAACTGAGGTACCATCTACTTGAGTTGGTGGTAACTGTGGTGGATGTAAAAGATCCCACAGCACCTATAGAAAAGAGTGGATGAAGTTTCCCAATGCCCTGGCTAAATTCTAGTAGCATAAATACTACCGCTAGTCTTCCCTAAAAAAGTAGTGTGGTCACTGATACTAAACCAGTCAACAAAGAATAAATAAAAAAATCAGCAATGGATTCTATTCAAAGAATCTAGAATACAAACATTATATCCACAGGAACCTACCACTTTAATGAAACAATACAAACAATAAGAGAAAAATGTCCACTCATCAGTTATGAGGGTAGACAACAGAATAGAAAGATCAATCTCTCAGTGATATAAAACCATGTTGTCTCCTCCTGTGCATCATTTTGTTGTGGGTCACAACATACTCAAGCACACCTAAAATTCTGTAAAACTGAAATGGATGACAGATTATTTAGTGTTTTACCTAACGACCCTGAAAATTAAAGAATCACATTACAAGAATGATACCTGCCAACAAGACAAACAATAGCAATTGTATCAGCTTCACATTTATCTTTTTATCCAAAATACCACACATTAAGTAAAAATTAATAAGGATTACAGAAACTAAAATATAAACAATTAAATGAGACATAATGAAAGACTTAAAACCAGTCATCATTCGGGTCTATATCACCACATCGAATGGTGATAATGCCGAACGTTGAAAATATCGAAAGTTCACGAGAACGAACATGCTATTGTGGGGAGCTGTGCCCCCACACCCCTCGCTAAATATATATTCCAACTCTGAGGTTGCACTACAGTGAGGAAAGAGCAAATATCCCAATCCTCACTGTACCGCGACCCCAAAAACACAAGTTTGTTTTCGTGAACTTTTGATATTTTTGCCATTCGGCATTATCAACATTCGATATGGTGATATAGACCCCATCATTTATCAACGCATATCTTCCTACCCCTTCATATGCAGTATCAAGCTGATAAGTTCTAAGTGAACTATGCAAGCTGGCTGACAAAGGACTTTTCTGAAGTCACTGAGAAAAAATTCCACAAGTCAGGTACTTGTATACAAAGGAATGAACACCGGGGCTTTCAAGAAGAACCAGCAGTCCTTGAATAGCTAAGTGTAGAGTCATAAAAACAATAGGGTGTAAGAGTGGATGAAAAGACAAATAAAAGCAGCCAACCACTCTGAAGCCAATATTCTAAGACCCACGAACACAGTTTATTCAAGGTGTAAATCCAAGCAGTGTAAAACAGTCAAAACATAGGTCAAGCGCTTTCGTATTCAAACTTCATCAGAACAACTAAATATCAGTTAACTAACTTCTTTTATACAGGTTCACTCAATTAACCATTAATTAATTATGATTATAGACCCTGATAAAGTGACAGTGCTTAAATACAATGGTAAAAAAACATACTTTCAAATCACTTTAAAAAAATAAATACAGTTCATTAAATGTTAAGAAAAAGTTTTATAAAAATATTTAGAGATGAAAAACCTATAATTAACTTGTGGTAATATAAATAGATACATAGTTAAGCCCAAGGAACAAACATTCAAAGTTTCTGGGCCCAAAATTTTAATTCATGTTTAGTACTAACATGTTCATTCAAACCGGGGAATTCACTAGCATTTAATTTAAGTTGCCACCTAACTTCACCCTAAACAACTTATTAGTCCAGTCACCACCTCTAAAATTTTTTCCTACTACTTCAAGCATACCAAATTTAAAAAAATGTGAAGGGTACATGTTAATGTGCTTAAAAAGTGCATTTTTCTCGTCCTTTTTGTTAATACTATAACAATGTTCATAAAGTCTTCTACTAATCTTCTCTCTGTCTTACCCACATAAAATTGTCCACATTCCGAGCATATAGCTAAATAAACCACACCTGTTGTGGTACATGAACCAGCAACAAAAGAAACCTCTAGGTTGTAGGGTCCTAATTTAATCTTTGGAATGTCAAAAATCAAACTACAATACTCACAGGACCCACACTTAGTAGTCCCTTTCAATTTCCTATTATTGTTTAAATGTGGATTTTCAAGTAAGAACTTTAAATTACTATTAATCCTATAAGTAAATAAAGGTTTATCACCTAAATGGTTAATAATTCCTTATTGCCTTTAAACATAGTCCAGTTATTCTTAATAATTTTTTGGACATCACCTGAGGTTTCACCATAGGTTAACACCATTGCTTGTGAAAAATGTTTTCCTTTTTCTTGTGTTAAACTTGGTATATCTTTGTTTGCTCCTAGTAAGGGTTTATACCTAAAACCCCAGTCCCTAATAACCTGCTCACAAATCTGGTAGACAAAATCAAGTGGGTAGCCCCTAGCTATAAACATGTCAAGTAGTAATTGAGTTTCTCTTTTAACTGATGGAAAATTAGAACACATTCTAATGACCCTAACCATTTTTCCCTTAACAATATTACTTTTCACATAGGTAGGGTGATTACTTGTAAACTCTAAGTAATCATTAGAAAAGGTGGGCTTTCTATAAACACATGACTGGAAGCTGTTAATACTAAAATCTTTATAGAAAAGTACATCTAGGTAATTAATCTGTTTGTTATTTGTAGTACCTATAAATTTAAAATAGTCACATGTCCCATTCAAATGGTCAAGTAATTTCTCATGTGACCCTCCTTTTTTCCATAAAATAAAAACATCATCTAAAAATCTCAAATATAAGAACCAATTGTCCTTAAAAGGAGTATTAAATAAGAAAATAGACTCCCATCTGTACATTACTAAATTGGCGGAGAGGTGCGCAACTATTACCCATCGCCACACCTTTGACTTGTCTGAAAAATTCACCCCCAAAGGTAAAAAAAATATTTTTCAAAATTACGTCCATAAGTTCCATTATAAAATTAATCATGACACTGGTTAGATTACTTTCTGTACCTAAAACATCTTGAAACATTTCTAAACCTTTGTCATGTGGTGTGGAGGTAAAAAGATCAACTACATCCACAATAGAAAAAATAGTTTCACCTTCATAAAATTCACTTTTAATTCTTCTTAAAAAATCCCAGGAATCAATCAAAATGTGTTCAATAGGTACTAAAGCACTTTTAATTACACAGTCTATAAATATTCCTAAGGGATATGTAATACCATTATGACCAGAAATAATAAGTCTATATGGGGGGTCAAGCAAGTCCTTATGGGTTTTAGGGATTCCAAAGGCTATTGGGATTGTAGAATGCTCCACATTTAAAAAAATGAAAAGCTTCTTCATTAATAACCCCCTGGTATAAAGAATCCTCCAACAACAATTTAATGTTTCTATATGAAAGGTTTATTTCATTCCTTGAAGCTAATTCATATTTAGATTGGTCGTTCAACATACAAGCAATTCTATTGTGCTAATATACATTATTTACTATGTTCCACACCTGAAGTCAACTCCTCGTTGGTCAAATCCTACCATAAGCTAATCACCCTAGATATCCACATCCTGCCCCCACCCCCCATTAAGTAAACCACAGTAAAAATTTTCTTCAAAGCCAACTTACTTACAAGTGCTGAATCCTACACAAATGCACTCTATAAGCACTTACACAAGTGCATGGATTGTTCTATCCCAAACTGAACCAAGACGTTATCCCCCCAAAAAAGGTAGCCAATCTGGTGGTCCCCTGCCATAAACAAACTTTACAACAGAAGGAAGAAACTGTTGCAAAACAGAATAAAACCCCATGAGTGGAGGAGCTCCCTGGTCAGACTCAGTAAGAAGCTGATATCCCTTATAAGATCTGCCAAAGCTAGCTAAGAAAACAATCTCCACTGATTCTAGGGACAACCACAAAGCATTCTACAGCTATGTCAAGAATCTCAGTGGCAACACTCAGATAACTTTACCCCCCTCTCACCCCCTAAAGGGTCCATATCTATACAGGACGAATGCCTGTACCTGTAATCACAGCTACACAGGTAACTCTCTTAAGCCAAAAACACAGAATCCATGGGACTGGATAATATCCCAAGCTGCATTTTACATGAACTTCAGAATGAACTGGTTCCCCACCTAAGCACCATGTTCAATCATAGCCTCACATCAGGCTTTGTGCCCACTGAATGGCACAAAGCAACAATTATCCCATTTATCCTACTCCACAAAGGGGGAGCCACCACTGATCCTGGGAAATATTGCCCTATTAGCCTGATGAGCCTGGTCTGTAAGGCCATGGAACGTATCATCATGAAACTCATAAACAAAGACATTGGTAACCTCCATACTGTAATCACCATCCAGTTCAGGTTTATGAAAGGCAGATCATGCCTCCTGAACCTGATCAACTTCTTTGAGGCAGTCAAAGCCGTAAACGAGGGTAAGGTGGTTCACACACCATATCTTGACCTCGCCAAGGCTTTTGACACCTTCCCCCCATTCTGGAATTATAGCTAAACTCACTAAACTAGGTATAAATCCCTACATCACAAGATGAGTTGCCAGCTGGCTCACTGACAGAACCCACACTGTAAAAGTTGAAGACTCCAAATTTGACGTCAAACCAGTGACAAGTGGAGTACGACAGGGTTCAGTCCTGGGACCTCTCCTGTTTGGTATCTACTTGTCTGAAGTACAGGCTAACACAGAAGGTCTTTGGCTAATGAAGTTTGCAGATGACTGCACACTAGGAGCCATAGTCTAGTCCCCAAATGATGTGGACATCCTACAGAAGGGCCTCACTGAGGCAGATGCCTGGTGTAAGAGCCATGGCCTCAAGCTCAATGCCAAAAAGTGCATTATCATCCCCTTTGGTAAAAACTCTGTACCCATGAACTACCACATAGGCAGCAGTCTACTTAACGCTGAATGTGTGATAAGAGACCTTGGGACCTAGGTGGACAGTAGTCTCTCCTTTGATAATCACATCGCCACAGTAGTCAGGAAATCCTTCTATGTGGCACACCTCATCACAAAAGGGTTCTCATCCAGGAAAAAAGAGGACATTGTTCCCCTCTACTTGACACTCATTAGATCCATTATAGAGTACAATGCCCCTTTTGGAATGTAGCTGACAAGAC